>NC_091078.1:24271060-24574090 GCF_032405125.1 Capricornis sumatraensis | reverse complement strand
CAATACTCGAGGGGTTGTCACTTCCTTCTCCTGGGGATCTTCCCAACTTAGGGATCAAACCCATGTCTTCTCATTGGCAGGCAGGTTCTTTACCACTGAGTTACCAGGAAAGTCCCATTCACTTGCAAATATTTATTAAACTCCTTCCACATTTCTGTCACTACACTAGACCCTGAAAACAACAATAAAACTCAGTTTCTTCCAACAAGGAATCCCAAGTTTAATGAGTTTATTCCCAGATTTCCAAACTGAAGAAAAAAAAAATGGGGGGATGGCTACCAATGTCTCAAAGAGTAAAACTGTCCTTCAACTTCATGGTGGCTCTAAAGCTATAGAAACAAAGCAAAGGATTATTACGCTCAAGCAATTTTGTCCATGATGCAGCATATGTGTTCCATTGTTCACTAGTTCCACACTGAAAAGTATAAACATAATTTGCATCAATACAGTAAACAAACGGACACCATCAGTATATCAGGTGCAATACAGCACAATAAGAAAACCACAGGTTTAGAGCCAAAAAGATTTTGATTTGACCCCCACTTCACCCTGCTTATTTAACTTATATGCAAAGTACATCATGAGAAATGCTGGGCTGGATGAAGCACAAGCTGGAATCAAGATTTCTGGGAGAAATATCAATAACCTCAGATATGCAGATGATACCACGCTTATGGCAGAAAGTGAAGAGGAACTAAAAAGCCTCTTGATGAAAGTGGAAGAGGAGAGTGAAAAAGTTGGCTTAAAGCTCAACATTCAGAAAATGAAGATCATGGCATCTGGTCCCATCACTTCATGGGAAATAGATGGGGAAACAGTGGAAACAGTGTCAGACTTTATTTTTTCAACTCCAAAATCACTGCAGATGGTGACTGTAGCCATGAAATTAAAAGATGCTTACTCCTTGGAAGAAAAGTTATGACCAACTTAGCATATTGAAAAGCAGAGACATTACTTTGCCAACAAAGGTCCGTCTAGTCAAGGGTATGGTTTTTCCAGTGGTCATGTATGGATCTGAGAGTTGGACTGTGAAGAAAGCTGAGCACCAAATAATTGATGCTTTTGAACTGTGGTGTTGGAGAAGACTCTTGAGAGTCCCTTGGACTGCAAGGAGATCCAACCAGTCCATTCTGAAGGAGATCAGTCCTGGGATTTCTTTGGAAGGACTGATGCTGAAGCTGAAACTCCAGTACTTTGGCCACCTCATGCAAAGAGTTGAGTCATTGGAAAAGACTCTGATGCTGGGAGGGATTGGGGGCAGGAGGAGAAGGGGACGACAGAGGATGACATGGCTGGATGGCATCACCGACTCAATGGACATGAGTTTGAGTGAAATCTGGGAGTTGGTGATGGACAGGGAGGCCTGGTGTGCGATGATTCATGGGGTCACAAAGACCTGGACACGACTGAGCAACTGAACTGAACTGAACTCTCTACTTATTGTGCTTTCTTGGTGGCCTGGTGGGCTGTCGTCTATTGGGTCACACAGAGTCAGACAGGACTGAAGCAACTTAGCAGCAGCAGCAGATGGTAAAAAGTATCCCCCTACAATGCAGGAAATCCATGTTTGGTCCCTGAGTAGTGAAGATCCCCTGGAGGAGGAAATGGCAACCCACTCCAGTATTCTTGCCTGGAGAATCCCATGGAGGAGGAGCCTGGTGGACTGCAGTCCCTGGGGTTGCAAAGAGTTGGACATAACTTAGCAACTACCACTTTCACTTTTCTTTGCTTATTAGCTAGGTTATCTTGGCCAAGTGACTTAACTCTCTGAGCTTTAAGTATCTCAAATCAAAAATAATATATAAATTAATACCTATGATTATGACAAAGGTTAAATTGAATGACACAAAATAAGTCCCTGTCATTCAACAGGCAATCAACACATGTTCATAAAATTGTGATGTCTTGTGATGTTCAGCATGGATCACATTTACTAAGAACATTGTTACAGAAGAAGGTAAGTTGAAAAAGAAGTAATATTGACTCTCTGGATAATACTCTCTAAAAAGTAACAAGGTGCAGTGGAAGAGGTATTTAGCATGGACTGAGTTGAACTGTGGTGTTGGAGAAGACTCTTGAGAGTCCCTTGGACTGCAAGGAGATCCAACCAGTCCATTCTGAAGGAGATCAGCCCTGGGATTTCTTTGGAAGGAATGATGCTAAAGCTGAAACTCCAGTACTTTGGCCACCTCATGCAAACAGCTGACTCATTGGAAAAGACTCTGATGCTGGGAGGGATTGGGGGCAGGAGGAGAAGGGGACGACAGAGGATGAGATGGCTGGATGGAATCACCGACTCAATGGATGTGAGTCTGAGTGAACTCCGGGAGTTGGTGATGGACAGGAAGGCCTGGCGTGCTGCAATTCATGGGGTCGCAAAGAGTGGGACACTACTGAGTGACTGAACTGAACTGAGCATTTATTCATTAGTAGAAACCACACTCAGTCATTGGAGCAGCTTCTTGAGTGGACCTGAGCATCTAGCAGTGCAAAGGAAATGAGTGATGCTTCCTCAGAAAGCTTTCACTACTACAACAGAAGGGGCGGCGGGGGGGAAACAAACCTACTGTTGCTTCTTGGGAATCAGTTTCTCCAGCTTTCTTCCTGTGCTACTTGATCTTTAATTTATGGAGTAAACAGAAAGCCCTGTCTTCAGCGTCACAGATGCTGGACAAATAGTGAGAGCATTGATTTTGGTATCTGGCCAAACTGATGGCATCATTATGTTGACCGAATATCACTGTCTCTAATAAAAATGCTTTATGTATAATCTCAGGGAAGGGAGAGGACTGGCTGGCTATAGAAAAAGAGAGAAAGAAATGTAGTTGAAGAAATGGTGTTTTCTCTTGGGCCATTTGCCCTCTGTGTTTAAACGTTATGTGATTTTTTAAATGTTCATTTTCTGCTGTTTGTTTTTACTTTCTAAAACCTTGCATGTTAATATGACCAAACATTAGGCAAGAGACTGTAAATATAATTCAGTTTTTCACATAAATACACATTTTCAATAAAACAGTTTAAATATTCATTAAAATATATGTAAAATATGCAAAAAGCTTTTAATTAATTCTATTACCAAAACTAACAGCATTAGCCAAGAATATAACATATATACTCAGAAAAAGAATAAGTTATAAAAAGTTGCTTGTCTTTATACCTCCACTGAATCAAGGTTTTACTTCACCTAAAAGCTAATCCAAGTATATAACCACAACATACAATAATAAATAATCATCACTGGGGCATTAAAGGTCTTAGCTCAACCAAGTATAGATTAGTGATGGAAAGAAAAATAAATACACAAGAAACTCAAATACACTTGCAAGTTACAAATAAACTCTATTAAAACCATAACATGAAAGAATACTTGTGTAAATAAACTTGAGAAGTAGTATCAAATATAATACACTTTTTGAGATTCTTTGCTGCAATGATTGTTTTCTATCATGATGTGTGTGTGTGTGTGTGTGTGTGTGTGTGTGTACATGCACTAAGTCACTTAAGTTGTGTTTGACTTTTTGCAACCTATGGATTGTGGTCTGTCAGGCCCCTCTGTCCATGGGATTCTCCAGGCAAAAATACTAGAGTGGGTTGCCATGCTCTCTTCCAGGGGATCTTCTTGACTCAGGGATTGAACCCAGGTCTCCTGTGTTTCCTCATTGCAGGCATACACACACACACACACACACACACACACACACACACTATATATATATGTGTGTGTGTATATCTATATACGCACACATACATACATACACACATTATACATAAAAGACCTACATGCCACAATTTTACACATGAGTTAGGTTACTTAGCAGGGGACCCAAAACGTCCTGCAGGATATGCACACATAGAAGCCATAAGCATATCTTATTCAACAATAGTACATCTTTTTTTCCTTTCCTTGACTGATTGCTGAGCCACAGATCAAATCAACAGTTCAGTGATTTGATTCATTGCTTGGTGAATCAAAGCATAATGACAAACATACCAATTCACTAGTCTTATTGCCAAGTGTCATCTACCTTTAATTCATTTTGCATATCACCAGCACATTCACCTTTCAAAATACCAGTTTTATCCTCTTAATATACCTGTAGCAGAATAATTATAACCAAAGGCCTTGTCAAAAAGGTGTATGTTCACATCTCAGCTCTGTCTCTTTTTAGCTTTGTGACTTCCAGCTATTTAACTTTTCTGATTCTGAGCTTCAGTAGCCCCATCGATAAAGTGGGGATAATAAATCATCTTACCGCCATGAGAATTAAATAAGATAATGTATATAATATACTTCACACCGTCATTGGAGCACAGTCATTACTCTCTCATGGCATCTCCTTTGATAATGTCATGTTAATGGGACAAAGTTAAGAATTGTCAGCATGAAAATTTATATTTTTTTTTCCATTTTTTCATGTTCTAAGCTATGCCTATGCATTAGAATCACTTGTGGAGGTGATTATTTAATACATTATTAAATGTCTTAAATCCTAGGCCCCAGTGAATAAGAGCATTATTATTCTGGTCATGGAGCACCACTTTACGTAATGACCATCAGGAGGCCCTGCCATAACTGTTCCAGTCCATTGAGTTTTGCCTTCTTTCCACTACCTCCTGCGGTCCCAGCAATAACAAAAAATATGGCATTCCAAACGATGGGCTTCAGGACAGGCCTCCCCAGGATAAACCATTCTGGCAAGCAGATTACTTCAAGCTGACAATAAGCAAGGCCCCCAAAGGCTCAGCAAGGCACTTTGAACTTCCTCTGAATTGCCTAAAAGTATTTCATATAGAAAGCGTGTTCCAGGGAGAAGCTGTCATCACAGATAAATATGGTAAAATATGAACTAGGCGTTGGAGGTGGAGGAAACTAGCAAGGTCTCTTTGATCACAGTCTTCTCTGTGTAGAATTATCTCAAGATGGTCCAACAAACATTTGTTTACCAAATATCAACTTTTTCATCTCCTTGTGAATTACCTTACTTCTTTCTGAAGCCCCAGACCCCTACCACTTTTTTTCAAGTCCAGAATGACATAAATACCTAATTTCCCCCTATTTTCAAAATCCTTTATGCTTGTGTATTCCTTGTTAGAGATAACAAATTTGATTTCCTCCTGTTAAGCTGTCTTAGATAATTTTCATTATTTGACCAGCCTAAAGAACCAAGAAGGACAGGAGTAAAACATTCCCTGCCCCCACACAAACATACTCTGCCCTGGCAAAATTTTACAACTGATTAGAAATTATACTACAGGCATAAAGGTATATGTGATGAAAGCCAAACTCAAATTCATTTGAGGAATAAAGGCACTGCGTTGGCTGATACAACTGGCTGAATGGATTCAGATCCACAAATAATTTTGTTATAAAAGCTCTTTCTTCTTGGTCAGGTTCATACATCGGTAGTAACATGAACCAGGTTGAATGGTGTAATCAAATAATTTATATCCACTTGGAATTTCAAAATGTGACTTATCTGGATATGGGGTCTTTGCATGCATAATTAGCTAAGATGAAGTCATACTAGATTATAGTAGGCTTAAGCACAATGACCAGTATCCTTATAAGATGAGGAAAGGAAACACAGAGCCATCACGAGGAGGCCATACGATGACAGGCACTGAGATTAGAAGGATGTAGCTATAAGACAAAGAACGCCAAGGATTTCTGGAAGCCACAAGAAACTAGGAGGGAGTAAGGAAGGATTTGTTCCTAGAGTCTTTAGAGGGTGCACAGCCCTGACATCAAGTTCTCAGCCTCCAGAACTGTGAGAGAATACATTCCTGTAGTTTTAAACCACTAAGTTTGTGGTAATTTGTTATGGCAGCTTTGGGCTTCCCAGGTGGTGTTAGGAGTAAAGAACTTGCCTGCCAATGCAGGAGACATAAGAGATGCACGTTCCAGCCCTGAATCAGGAAGATCCCCTGGAGAACGACATGGCAACTCACTCTGGTACCCCTGCCTGGAGAATCCCATGAACAGAGACGCCTGGAGAGCTATGGTTCATAGGGTGGCAGTGAGTCAAACACAACTGAAGCGACTTAGCACGCATGTTATGGCAGCCACAGGAAATAAATATATGCCCTAAAGATAAGATTAATTTTTGATAGTGGTAGGAAAATAGTTCCCGGTGGCTCATATTTGCACACAGCAGTGGGAACCCAACTTTAACCAGTCACAGTGTTCAAGAGTTGGGGTCATTCTGGCCAGGAATGGTTCCCTGCCCTCCCTGTCTGCAGGGCCATTTATAGTCCCCTCCATAAGCTGTTCTGATAGTCAAGTGTCCCTTTCTTCCTCAGGCCAGTCTGGCCCTAGTAATGAGGATTCTCCAGAATGCAAGCACTCTCTAATACGGACCTAAACCTCTCACACCATGAGAAGCCTAACACTAGAACAGCTAATACCGACCTTTTCTTCTCAGATTCCACCTCTATCAACTCAGCAATCAGTAGTGAGCAGCACGTGGAAACATCTGCATGGAGATGGCTGGCTGACAGAAGCTGTAACCTTCAGTAGGGGAAAGCAGTCGCATCTAATTATTCTATGAGAGAGACACAGAGGTAATAAATAAACCAACTTCAGTCCCCTCCCACTTTCACTCTCAGGGCTGTCCTTCACATTGTCAAATCTGCATAGAAGGAGGAGAACCCAGTGAGGCAGTTCATAGAAGTCAGGCTCATAGCAGAGCAGAGAAGGCTGGATTGTGGATCTGAAGGGGCCAGCAGAGAACACCCAGCGCAGGAGCCTTGTAAGCATAATGTAAGAAATGGATGATAGATCTGGTGTGAGATATAAATAGGAAAGGTAAATGGAATGTTTTATTCATCAATGTGTCCATGATTTTAGATTAAGGAAATCAGATGATGAATTACAGATTCAGTCCTTTCAGGCAAGTCTGCCAAAATACACTGAAACCATCAAAGTATATTTTAATTGACTCGCCTAAAAAGAAGTGAGTTGTACCCTACCTACATCCTTCCTCTTCTGACATCCTCACAAATTTGATTTCCAAGTATTGCTTTCTCTCTCTGCCTAGGCCCTTCCAACCAATCTGCCTCTAGGAAGCTGCAAGATTCTGCATTGTCTGAAATTAAACGCAAAGGATGAGTGAGTGGTTTGGAAAACAAAAATGAGCAACCACCTAGGCTGGCATGATTGATCGTGCTCATGTACACATCAGGAAGATCAGCCTCATCTCCTTGAAAAAAAGAATTTTTTAAAAAAGTTCAAATGACTTTGCCACTAATCATATACTATAGGACCTCAGTGAATTCAGCTGGCATGCACAGTAGAGCCTAGTACACCTGCTTCTGTGAGGAAAATGCCACTTTTCATAGAGATGTTGTTAGCCATCGAAGAAGGATGCATTTAAAGCAAGCAGCTAACATAATGTCACCAAAGGTAGACCAAAGCAGACAGGACTTGAGAAGAGGAGTCAGGTCCGTCAACCTTCTGCCTTGGAGAACAGGGCTGCCCTCTGTCCTCCCAGAGAGGTGCTCACTACTCCTCACAGAGGAACAGAGGCAGTTTTGTGTGAATAGTGTCACACCCATGATTTTGGCTAAACCAGGATCAGAAGGAATATTAGTCAACTTAGACTTGGTTAGCTAAAGAAACTGTATGATAAGACAATGGAAGATGCCTTTAAGATCAAAGTTTCAAATAAGATTCAAATTCCTCATTTACTGGATAAACATGTATCGAGAAAATATTTTACCTGCCATATCTGAAATAGCATTATTTTAACTGAAATTGCCTCAGTAAGTAATAAGCTACTTGTGATTCTAGCTAAGAGATTTTTTTTTTTTTAAATTAAGTTAGTTGTCTTTATGTATTACTTCCTAGGTGGCATTAGTGGTAAAGAAATCTGCTTGCCATTTCAGGAGAAGCAAGAGATGTGGGTTCAAGCGCTGGGTCAAGAAGATCCCCTGAAGGAGGAAAATGGCAACTAACTCTAGTATTCTTGTCTGGGAAAATCCATGAACAAGAGGAGCCTGGTGGGCTAGAATCCATGGGATCTCAAAGAGTCAGACAGGACTGAGCAACTGAGTATACACGTATTACTTAGGGTCTCCTATAGCCCTAAGTATCTGAAAAGTTATCTCTGTTTTATAATGTCTTTTTAAATGACATTCTTATCGATACTCTGTTTTCAAGATTCACTGAGAGTAGAATATATTTATTAAAGTGGTAACTTGGATTATACCAAGAATGACTTTCAATTATAAACAGGAAAAAAAAAAAATTATCAATGAACTGTAACTAAAGAGTTAACTCTAACAAATCAGGTTTAACCCTTAAAAAGTTTTTATTTTCTATTTCAAAGGTAGAAATTCAAATGTCACCCAAGTTATGAAATTACCCTTATTCTTATACACAGAAAATACCTATTCTTTTTTCAATTTTATTTATTTTTTTAATCAAAGGATAATTACTTTACAGAATTGTGTTAAGTTTCTGCCAAACATCAACTTGAATCAGCCATACTTATTCTTAAACAGAAAATATCTCTTTAAAAGAAAGTTTAATTTTACTTCATAAATTTCCTTATTTCATAACAATGTCCCTACAGATACATCTACAGATATGTTTAAGTATTTAAAACTTTAAGAACCAGTAGCTAGATTTCTTGTCAATTATGTGTAGTATAAATTTTCCTAATATTATTTTAGACCCATTTCTATAAGAATCATAACAAATTTGAGTGCATTTCAATTCCAGTATGGGAAACAAAAGCTTAGGAGTAAGATTATTTAGGTTTAATAAAATAACCTGTTCAAGAGTTTACACTCTGTCACTCATTAAGTAATTTGTTCTGTAAATATTTACTGAGGGATAAAGTAGGAATCAAGACATATGATGCCTAATTTCAGGAAATACACAGTCTACCCTGATATTCAGACAGATTGAGACCACTTATATTAAAATAGTACAAGAGAAAGGAGTTAAGTTCAGAATTTGTGTGATTTATTAGTGTTCATGAAGCACCCACTCCAGTGCTCTTGCCTGGAGAATCCCAGGGATGGGGGAGCCTGGTGGAGGGCCATCTATGGGGTCGCACAGAATCGGACATGACTGAAGTGACTTAGCAGCAGCAGCAGCAGCAGCAGCATGAAGTCTGAAATTTTCATGTCCATCTTTAAGTTTGGCCAGAAATTAATGTAAATGTGCATAATTTTATTTAAAGAAAAAAAAGGTCCAAAGACTTGGTATAACAACTAGTAACACTGCAGCCCAGATACTATGAAGAAGGTGAGGCTGTCTTTCTCTGCTGCCAATATTGAAATCTGCTTGGATCCTGTGGGGCTACTGGGCCTGGAAGCCTTTCTGTTCCTGTCTAGCCTCCATGACCTTCCTTGAGTTCCAAAGGGGCTGATTCCAAAAGCTGCTAATCTAGGAAGGGAAGGGGTACAGCAGCCCAGAAATAATAGTGCAGCCTTGAGGCAGGGTTCTGGTTCCACCTCCCAGAAAGTGGTAGATGTCAGTATTCTTCATCCCATAAAGATTACTTGAGGCCAGACTAAAGGAACCAGAGAAGCTCCTGGAGATTACCTGTGACTAGATTAAAAGAATGCAGGCCCTACACACACCCTATTATTATTAGCAACCCCACCCTTGAAATCTAGTCATAAAACTCCTCACCCAATTCCCCTGGATTGAAGAGACATAGTTTTCAAGTGTGGGGCCCTGCCCTGTCCCCCTTAGTCTGGCGAACAATAAAGTTAATCTTTTCTACTTCACCCAAAACCCTGTCCTTGAGATTTGTTTTGGCACCAGTACACAGAGACTGAGTTTTCAGCATCAATATAAAAAGGAAATAGGTTTCTGGTCCTCTTTTTTCAAAGTCACAAGGTTTTATGTCCTCGTAGTACTTCAGCTGCGGCTCAGATTCAGTTTACTTCTCTTATAGCCTTTCAGAGACACAGTGGACAGATCTGGGTTTAACACCCAAAATCACCACCTTCTCTGAGCAAGTTATTTAATCTCCCCCTCAGTGACTCAGACGGTAAAGCGTCCGTCTACAGTGCGGGAGACCTGGGTTCCATCCCTGGGTTGGGAAGATCCCCTGGAGAAGGAAATGGCAATCCACTCCAGTACTATTGCCTGGAAAATCCCATGGACAGAGGAGCCTGATAGGCTACAGTCCATGGGGTCGCAAAGAGTCGGACATGAATGAGCAACTTCACTTTCAGTAAAATAAAGGTAACTGTGCCTGTCTCATGGGGTTGACATGGAAGTTAGAGCTAATGCAGGTAAAGTCCCTCAGAAGTGTGTGCCTGGACACATTAAAGAACAACAAAAAAAGGAGAGAGCCATGTTATTAGCAGTAAGCGTAGCAGCAGGTATACAGTAGTGATAGTTCTGCGGTAGTTCTGTAGGAACAAAACTGACACTTCTGGTTCTGAACTACTAGTAGAAGTAGTTTTAGAAGCAAAGAAACCAAGTCTGGTGGTTTGGTGCCTTGACCAAGGTTGAATAGTGGCCAGTTTACCTAAAACATGACACTTTTGAATCTGATTCCAGTCCTTTCCCCACAGTATTATATTACCTTCCTTCTCTAAAATGACTGCATTTCTATAAACAAATGGTTGATAAGTGTTATCACCGAAACAAACAGAAAAGCATTCAGTGATGTTAACTCTCAATAAATAATTTCAATCAAGACATGTCAAGCAGTCATTAGACAGGAAAACAGACCTAGGAAAACATCAACTGCAAACAATTGATCTATTATTTATACATAAACAACACTACAGAGAATTTAACATGGGGGGAAAAAAAACCTATGTCTATCAAGGCAGCTTTGAAATGTTAAAACAAACACAAAACCTTTAGCAGGTCATTCTAAACTACTGGAATTGTGACTCTACATTGGCTTATTTTGTATAATGAGACTGCAGCATTATTAAAGGAAAAACAGTTTCATTTTAGCAGTGTCATTATATTGCACTTACTAGTTTTTAGCAGCACTCAGAAAGAAAATGGCTGGTAATATCCATGCAAAGTATCCCCAAAATATATTTAATTTGCATTAAGAAAAGAACACTATAGCAAATGCTTAGAAACACCTCTCTTCTTTTCCTTTCCCTTCCTACAATCATCACCCATGTCCCAGCCCTCATTATCTTGCATTTCACTCTTGAAATAACCTGCTGTCTTGTCTCTTCCCCCTCACCATTCTGCCTTTCCAATTCACTCCCACACTCTCCTTGCAGGAGAACTTTCCTGAAGCCTGCTCTGATTATGTCTCATTGCTATGCTCAGACCTGCAATGCCGCTGCAACCCCCAAACCCCAAAAAACTCTGAACACCTGAACCTAACATCTACCATTCACATGGCTCTGCTCCAATCCAACAGCAATAATTCCTACAACAGCTAACATATTCTTAATTGTTGCCCAAATATATCTATTAATTGTTTCTTAAATATTCCCTGAAGATTTTCATTTTCACAACTTTTTTCATGTACTTGCCTTCCTTGTTTTTACTCCTAGGCCCATTTCGAAGATCTAAAATCATACAAAACCCATTAGTATTTATATCCAGGACCTTAAATTGTTGATAGTGAAAAGAAGTGAAATTTGCTCAGTTGTGTCTGACTCTTTGCGACCCCATGAACTATAGTTCATGGAATTCTCCAGGGCAGAACACTGGAGTGGGTAGCTCTTCCCTTCTCCAGGGAATCCTCCCAAGCCAGGAATTGAACGCAGGTTTCCCACATTGCAGGGGGATTCTTTGCCAGCTGAGCCACAAGAGAAGCCTGTTGATAGAGATAATTGAACAAATCAAGGGGCATCAATATGATAGAATACTATTCAATTTTTAAAAAGAATATATTCTAGGAATATTTAACAATATGTGCAATATTAATGACATATTATTTTAAAATGATGTATGCAGTTATATATATAAAATGTCATTATATGAAATACATTTTCAATGTATTAATATATATGAGTAAAAGAAAAGCTTATCTGAATTAAATGTTTAAATCTTGATAGTGAGTTTTCCTGGATGATGGAATTACAGTTCACTTTTTATTCTATCCAGGAGAGTGATTGTTAGAAAAATGTTTTATTCTAACCACACAGCATTCAGCACTTTTATAACTTAAAAATTATTTTTCAAAGTTGGTTTACCTATTACTTCCAGTCCAAATATTTCTTCCTCCATAAAATCTTTGGCTACGGCCCAACTAGATTACATATTTCCTTCCTTTGAAGTGCCAGTATATTAAGAACCTCTCTCACCATATTCCGTGGCATATTTTGGACATACATTGGGTCTATGTCACATAACTCCAGTTACAATCCCTGATTCCCTTTTAATCACCTGGTACTTAAGCTACCTGGAGAAGGCAATGGCAACCCATTCCAGTACTCTTGCCTGGAAAATTCCAAGGATGGGCTGTAGTCCATGGGGTCACTAAGAGTGGGACACGACTAAGCGATTTCACTTTCACTTTTCACTTTCATGCATTGCAGAAGGAAATGGCAACCCACTCCAGTGTTCTTTTCTGGAGAATCCCAGGGATGGTCGAGCCTGGTGGGCTGCCATCTCTGGGGTCGAACAGAGCTGGACATGACTGAAATGACTTAGCAGCAGAAGCAGCAGCAAGCTACCTAATCCTCCACACTAATATTAGTCTTAAAAGTAAAAAAAAAAAAAAAAAAGAGAGAGAGAAATGGGGCCTAACTTAAAAGCTTTTGCACAGCAAAGGAAACCACTGACAAAATGAAAAGCCAACCTACTAATTGAAAGAAAATATTTGCAAATGATATGATTGATAAGGGGTTAATATTCAAAATATATAAGCAATTCATACAACTCAATAACAAAAAAAACCCCAAAATCAAATTGAAAAATGAATATCGGAACAGACATTTTCCCAGAGAAGATATACAGATAACCAACAGGTGCAAGCAAAAAAAAAAAATTCAACATTGCTAATCATCAGAGTAGCACAGATCAAAACCATGAGGACTTCTTGATGCCTCAGTGGTAAAGAATCCACCTGCCAATTCAGGAGACATGGGTTTGACACCTGGGTTGGGAAGATCCCACATGGACAACTAAGCCCAAGCATCACAGCTATTGAGGCTGTGCTCTAGGCCTGAGAGCTGCAACGAATGAGCCCATGCGCCACAACTGTGGAAGCCTGTGCGCCTTAGAGCATGAGCTCTGCAATGAGAAGTACCGCAATGAGAAGCTGAATAGTGCAGCTAGAGAGTAGCCCCCACTCTCTGCAGAAAAGCCTGTGCAGCAACAAGGACCCAGCACAGACAGAAATAATTAATCAAATAAATAAAATTAAGGAAAAAAAAAAACCCCTCACAATGAGATACTACCTCAAACCAGTCAGAATGGCTATCATCAAAAAGATCACAAATAACAAATGTCAGCGAGGATGTGAAGAAAAGGAAATTTTGTCCACTGTTGATCGGAATAAATTGGTGCAGCCACTATGGAAAACAGTCGGGGTTCCTTAAAAAACTAAAATAGAACTACTGTATGACCCAGCAGTTCCACTCCTGGATATACAGCTGAAGAAAATGAAAATTCGAATTTGAAAAGATACATGTTCCCCAGTGTTCATAGCAGCATTATTTATAATAGCTAAGATATGGGAATATGGAAGTTAGGTAAGTATCTATCAACAGATGGAAAAAGAAGATAAAAAATATATATATATCATGCACAATGGAATATTAGCCATAAAAATGAAATTCTGACATTTGCAAGAATGTGGGAGAGTAGGAGAGTATTATCTTTAGGGAAATAAGTCAGAGAAAGACCAGTACTCTATGTTATCAATTATATGTGGAATCGAAAACAAACAAATGAATATAGTAAAACAGAAACAGACTCACAGATATAGAGAACAGACAAGTGGTCACCAGCGAGCAAGAGGGCAAGAAAGGGGTAGGAGATTAAGAGGTATAACCTGCTATGTGGAAAATAAAGAAGCACTGGGGAATATAGCTATTATTTGTTAATAACTTTAAGTGGGCTGTGATTCAGAAAAATATGAAAGCACTGTTTTGCACATCTGAAACTAATATTTTTAGTCAGCTATACTTCAATTTGAGCTTCCCTGGTGGTCAGATGGTAAAGAATCTTCCTGCCAGGCAGAAGACCTGGGTTCGATCCCTTGGTCAGGGAGATACCCTGCAGAAGGGAATGGCTACCCAGTAATTTGAAAAGTAAAAATTTAACCCTAATCCTTTTAGAGAGTACTTTGTTTTCAATAAAAATAATTCACTTCTTCCCCCTGCCCCCACAAAACCAAGCATACTTTATAAATGATGTTTCAACCATAAATCTGTAGAAATAGATAATTAATAAAATGTTTAACAAGTTTCTAAGATGAATTCTTATTATATAAATGATTATTTGAGTGAAATACATAAATTAAAAAATTATATTCCTTGGGTTCCTGTCACATACTGTGCCATTCATCTCTCAGTTAGTGATCCCTTTTGATATTTATTATTATCAGTAAATTCTGATCTAGTATTAGATAATAACAATGTCTTTAGTTTATAGTCATGAAATAGACCTTGAAAAAAGGACCCAGTGAAATATGTGTTTATTTGCTCATAATTCTAGAGTCCTTTCCTGAACATATATTTCATGATCATAAATTGGTCTGTTTTTCAGTTTATTATTTGTTCAATCCTAGGGAGTTCAGCAGACTAAAATTGTTTTAGTGTCTCCAACAGGTTCTATTGTACACTATCAATGCTACTGCTTTCTTCTTCTGAACCTGAGGGTTTCAAGAAACATTCTTCTTCTTTTGGAAGTGTTGGGGCCCAGGATAGGCCACCCCCAAATGTACCTGGATGACATGTTGGATATTTTGATTAAAGAGGGACACTCTGATCTTCCTTTCTGTCTCCCAGACCCAGAAAGCAGGAAATAAATCTCTCGTGTGAAAGAAAGGGGCACTGCCCTCATCTGGAACTAAAAGGACATTCTTATCACCAGAGATAGGGAACTGAGGACAAGAAGCCTGAATCAACAAACCTTGCGACTTCTTTATTCAGTTCAGTTGTTCAGTCATGTTTGACTCTGCGACTTCTTTATTCAGTTCAGTTTAGTCGCTCAGTTGTGTCTGACTCTTGGCGACTTCTTTATTCAGCTCAGTCATGTCTGACTCTTGGTGACTTCTATATTACTCCAAGCCAAAACTCTGTTTAGATTCGTCACTAGTTTTGCACCTCAAACATTAGTTGCTTGGTCCTCTCAATTCCTCATAAAATTATTTCTTCATCCAAAAAGTATAAAAGCTGCCTGCTTTGGCCACATCTTATGGCCCATTTCTAGAAACTCTCCATGCACATGAATTTCATTTCCTTTTTCCTCTATTTATCTATCTTGTGTCAATTTTGTAATTAGTACAGCCACAAGAACTCAAAAGACATAGAAGGGGAATGTTCCCCCTTTGCAATAGAAGAACATCTGAGATTATGACAAATTTCATTTGTGTTTATATAAAGTAACAAAGGAGGGGGAGAACTGTGACCAAAAGAGCATTAATATTTAACTTATATCATATACCAAGTGCTTTATCTAATTTAATTTATTTTTTATTGTTATTCGGTTGTGTCCAACTCTTCACGACCCCATGAACTGCAACATGCCAGGCTTCCCTGTCCTTCACCATCTCCTGCAGTTTGCTCAAACTCATGTACTTTAAGTCAGTGTTGCCATCTAACCATCTCATTCTCTGTCGTTCCCTTCTCCTCCTGCCCTCAATCTTTCCTAGCATCAGGGTCTTTTCCAATGTGTCAGATCGTCCATCAGGTGGCCAAAGTATTGAGTTGATTTCCTTTAGGACTGAGTGGTTTGATCTCCTTGCTGTCCAAGGGACTCTCAAGAGTCTTCTCCAGCACTGCAGTTTGAAGGCACCAGTTCTTTGGCACTCAGCCTTTTTATCATCTAGTACATGACTACTGGAAAAACCATAGCTTTGATGGTATGGACCTTTGTAGGCAAAGTAATGTCTATGGTTTTTAATATGTTGTCTAGGTTTGTCATTATTTTTCTTCCAAAGAGCAAGCATCTTTTAACTTCACGTCTGCAGTCACCATCCACAGTGACTTTGGAGACCAAGAAAATATTCTGTCACTGTTTCCATTGTTTCCCCACCTATTTACCATGAATTAACCTTATTGTCCAGGGAAGGCAATGGCACCCCACTCCAGTGCTCTTGCCTGGAGAATCCCAGGGACGGGGGAGCCTGGTGGGCTGCCGTCTCTGGGGTTGCACAGAGTCGGACATGACTGAAGCGACTTAGCAGCAGCAGCAGCAACCTTATTATCAATTAATTTTCATAAACAATTCCATACATAATGCATTATTATTTCCAGTTTGTATCTAAAGAAACTAAGAATGTGAGAGGCTAACTAAAAACATGATAGATGACACAGCTAGAGGACAGCATATCCAGTATTTAATCTAAAAAGCCAATGCTCTTGCAAACATATTGTAATAATGAAGAGATAGGAATACTAGACCACCTGACCTGTCTCTTGAGAAATCTGTATGCAGGTCAGGAAGCAACAGTTAGAACTGGACATGGAACAACAGACTGGTTCCAAATCAGGAAAGGAGTCATCAAGACTGTATATTGCTTATATAACCCTGCTTATTTAACTTATATGCAGGTTACATCATGAGAAACACTGGGCTGGATGAAGCACAAGCTGGAATCAAGATTTCCGGGAGAAATATCAATAACCTCAGATATGCAGATGGCACCACCCTTATGGCAGAAAGTGAAGAGGAACGAAAAAGCTTCTTGATGAAAGTGAAAGAGGAGAGTGAAAAAGTTGACTTAAAACTCAACATTCAGAAAATGAAGATCATGGCATCTGGTCCCATCACTTCACGGCAAATGGATGGGAAAACAGTGGAAACAGTGTCAGACTTTATTTTGGGGGGCTCCAAAATCACTGCAGATGGTGACTGCAGCCATGAAATTAAAAGACGCTTACTCCTTGGAAGAAAAAATATGACTAACCTAGATAGTATATTCAAAAGCAGAGACATTACTTTGCCGACTAAGGTCCGTCTAGTCAAGGCTATGGTTTTTCCTGTGGTCATGTATGGATGTGAGAGTTGGACTGTGAAGAAGGCTGAGCACCAAAGAATTGATGCTCTTGAACTGTGGTGTTGGAGAAGACTCTTGAGTCCAAGGGACTGCAAGGAGATCCAACCAGTCCACTCTGAAGGAGATCAGCCCTGGGATTTCTTTGGAAGGAATGATGCTAAAGCTGAAACTCCAGTACTTTGGCCACCTCATACGAAGAGTTGACTCATTGGAAAAGACTCTGATGCTGGGAGGGATTGGGGGCAGGAGGAGAAGGGGATGACAGAGGATGAGACGGCTGGAAGGCATCACGGACTCGATGGACGTGAGTCTGAGTGAACTCCGGGAGATGGTGATGGACAGGGAGGCCTGGCGTGCTGCGATTCATGGGATCGCAAAGAGTCAGACACGACTGAGCGACTGAACTGAACTGATATATATAATATAAATAAAAATATAAATATACATATAATGTGTGTGTGCATGCACGCCCTCCACGTATTACTCCAGGATTTATGAGCTAAGTCTAAGTTAAAGACCAGAGACAGCTTTGGTGCCTACAGAGCCTAGGTGGGCTGGAGGGTTAAAAATTCCTTTGCATCTTGTTAAAATGACAAAAGGAGTACCTTTGTTTCTACTTCTTGCATAGGTATGAGAGGCTGCTTCAGGAGAGGACCTAAGAAGATTATCCAAATAGAGTATCTGGAAGGAACACAGAGAAGATCCTAAAAAGGCAGTGAAGGGACAAAAGGAAGAGGATAAAGCTTCAGGATATATATCCTCTTATGCCAAGAAAGAAAGCCACAATGAGAAAGAAGTGACTTTGGCCAGTGCATCTATATAAATACAACATTGTTTATACAGTATGGTGAGAGTCTTTAATGAGGAATCAGTGATGTCTAAAAGAGTGAGTTTTCAATGGAAACAGGTGTTCTAGATGGTATAATTTGTCATTTACCTTTCAAATATCTTGAAACAACCTTGTATACAAATCCTGATACACTGAGAGAAGAAAATTCACTCAATTTAAAGGTGTGTGTGTGTCTGTGTGTGTGCATGCAGTGGAAACATGTTGGTTTGGGTATGTATTTGTATGTATTAGGATTGCTTATATATTGTGAGTATGCAGTGTTAGATATATGTCATTAAAGATTGTAACAATAAGTCTTCCTTTTCCCATCCCACCTCAGGAAATTCCCTGTTGGTCCAGTGGATAGAACTCTGTGCTTCTGTTAGGGGACGCACACTGATTGAAATTGCCCACTCTGGCCAGGTACCATAGAAACCATTTGTATGAGTTGTTTTATGACAGGAGATCCTGATAAGGAATACAGAACTAATAAGCCACCACCAACCAGAAGAGTTCGGGAAAGGTTGAAAGGAGACACTGCATGTCCGTCCACTTCCCAGAATCCCTCTTGCTAGCATCCATCTTGGCTGAGTGATGTGTGCGCCACCAGGAAAGACTCTGAATTAGAATGATTGGCCAAAGACCACCCGGAAACTAATCACCATAAAACCTGAGATTGCGCGCCACGCGGCAGAGCAGTTCTCCTGGGTTTCCTTATCCTGCTGCTCTCCACCCTGGTGCCCTTTCCCAATAAAATCTCTTGCTTTGTCAGCACATGTGTCTCCTCGGACAATTCATTTCCGCATGTTAGACAAGAGCCCAGTTTCGGGCCTTGGAAGGGGTCCCCCTTCTTACAACACTTCCACTGCAGAAGGCATTGGTTTGATCCCTGCTTAGGGAACTAAGATCCCATAGCCGAAGAAATGTGGCCAAAAAAAAAAAAGCCCAACTCAAAATTTAACTTAAAGGTAATCTCTACCCTCTCTGAGTATGCATATCAATTCTTCACACATCTCTTACAGTAATTACTATGCTCTTGTTCAGTCACTCGTGTCCAACTCTTTGTGACCCCATTTACCGCAGCATGCCAGGGTTTCTTGTCCTTCACTGCCTCCCTGAGTTTGCTCAAACTCATGCCCACTGAGTCAGGGATGCCATCCAGTCATCTCATCCTCTGTCATCCCCTTCTCCTCCTGCCTTCAATCTTTCCCAGCATCAGGGTTTTTTCTAATAAGTCAGCTCTTCACATCAGGTGGCCAAAGTATTGGAGCTTCAGCTTCAGCATCAGTCCTTCCAATGGTTATTCAAGATTGATTTCCTTTAGGATTGACTGGTTTGATCTCCTTGTAGTCCAAGGGACTCTCAAGAGTCTTCTCCACCACAGTTCAAAAGCATCAATTATTTGGCACCCAGCCTTATTTATGTTCCAATTCTCACATCTATACATGACTATGGAAAAACCATAGCTCTGACTATACTTTGTAGGCAAAGTAATTACTATGCTACATTATAATTGTTTGTTACAGGTCTTACTCCATCTCTAAAATGCTACTATTTAAGAGGAAGAATTTGATCTCCAGGGCCTAGCAAAATGCCTGCCTCATAATAAGCGATGAATAAATGATGAATTAATGAATGAGTACATATTGTTTTCAGAAATATAACATTTATATGGAAGTTTTATTTGGAAAGCCTGACATGCATAGGAAAAAATACCTGTAACCATCAAAATGAAGTTTGATGAATTGTCAACAGCATAGCCTTAGAATTTGTGAAGGAGTGGGTTCCACAGAAACCATCCTTGTGAAGCAGCAGATGATTTAAATTTAACATTAATGAAATGTGCAGATAATTCTAAACAAGATAAAAAGTAAACAGGAGAGATGACTAACTTGTTGAATGACAAGCGTGGGAAGACTGGCAGATATAATGAAATGAGATTTAACATGAATACTGCAAGATAATTTACCTAGGGAAAAGTCAGCAGCAGCTGAGATATAAAATGAAAACCCACTCTCTCTTTGTAAATAAATAATGTTTAAAAAGATTTTGGTTATAGTGGATAATAGCTTGTATATGAGCTTACTTTGTAATGCTTTTGCTAAACAGCCAACTGCCTCCTCAGGAGGATGAACATAATGGATCATTTCAACTACATCACACACACAAAGGAGAGAAAGTGCCTTTAGAAGACTTAGGAATCACCTTGATTCTACTGTCTGTAATTGGAACCCTTTCAATAGAGAAAGAGCACCTTAACGTTTAAGGAAAAAGCAATAAACATCATGAAATGAATCAGAGCCCATTTAATTTGGAAAACCTCGAAAGGGCTCCAAGTGAAGGTCATTCTGCCCAGTTCAATGCAATCAGCCTCCAGCTGCCAGACAACAATAAGATGAATTATTGCCAGCATATATTGGGTGCTTACCCTGGGCCAGGTTCTGCCAAGTACTTCAAAAGCATTATTGCACTTAATTCGCACAGCAGAGCCATGTCATTGCTGCTTGACTGTATCGATTCTACAGATAAGCAAACTGAGGCTTTGAGACATCAGGGAAGTTGAATATGGTCATACAGCAATGGGGTGAGAGCATCATGCTGTATGTCATCTCTATGTTAGCCATCTCTATGCTGACTAACCAGACCAGACTAGAGTTAGTGACTGACTAGAGTTAGTCATCTCTTTGCTGGCCTCACAGAATCCAAGACTATGCTTTTTCCTACTCTGTTGTATTTTCAGCATGGTGATATGCTAATTATAAAACTCTAAGTCCCTGGTCCTCTGCCTGATTCCCAAGGTCCTCCATTGGAAAGGAGATCATTTTCTTTCTCTTTTATGCTCATCTCTTTCAGCTCCTTAAACATTTTTTTTTAATTCAAAAAACACCAATACAGTATACTAACACATATATATGGAATTTAGAAAGATGGCAATGACGACCCTGTATGCAAGACAGGAAAAAAGACACAGCTGTGTATAACGGACTTTCGGACTCAGAGGGAGAGGGAGAGGGAGAGGGTGGGATGATTTGGGAGAATGGCATTCTATCATGTATACTATCATGTAAGAATTGAAGCTCCTTAAACATTACTCTCCCTTGAATTCAGAACTTCTGACAAATTATGTTCAATCCTCTCTGTACACATTTCCTATGGTGTAAAGAGTTGGACACGACTTACCAACTAACCCACTACCACTACTACGACCCAGTCTGGAAAATCTCTCTCCACTCAGCCAGTGCTTCCTCTCGTCTTTATCAGAGCCCAACCCTCTCAGGAAACTTTTCACAGATTACATCCTGGTTTTGAAGTTGTCTTCAATTGTTTCACACACACATTCACACTTGTTTCACTATCACCAATATTAACCTTCACTGTCTTTGCCTAAAAAGGTGCTGGGCTATGAATCAGATAAAGAGGTGGCATTCATAAGTTCTGTTTGGTTGTTCAAAAGGGAGACAGTAAGAGAGATAGGGAAGGTTTATGAATAACCTCCAAAGTTTTGTCATCCAAAGAGAATGGTGTTATTCAAAGGAAAGAAACTGTGCCGTTTATCTTGGCTGTTCAAACTGAGTGAAGACTAACTTTTCAGGAAGAGAGAAGAATTAGATATAGGCCGTCTTTAAGAAAATGCACTGACATTTGATGCTCAGAAATTATCCACTTAAACTCTCAGTGATAGTGGTGAGAGAGCACTGTTCTGCCAGACTCGAGTCCTGGGTTATCAAAGTTGCCCATCTGTTTCTGGTTCTGTGGGGTAAAGCTCTGGGTGTTATACTCTGAAATTTATTCTGACTCCAACATCTGGAATGTGAGATATCAGATTGTGAAAAGGGCATGAAGACTGAATAAATTAAAATGTAATGACCCTCAGTTCTGAAAGTATGTCTACCTGGAGGACAGCCTGCTCCTGGGAGTAATCCAAGAGCTTAAAAGCAGTGGAATGTTAGTGCATTTTGCCACTGTAACCATGGCAAGAAAAGCGACGATGAAGCCATCAGCCATCCTATACCACACACATTTCATTGCCATTGAAAAATGTCCTACATCTGTGTCTTAATGCTGGCATCTGCTCCAAATTACCCTCCGATGAGCTCTACAGCTCCTGCCTAATTGGACACTATCAGAATGATATGGCTGTTATTGCTGAGCTTCTAGTTGCCCTTTATGCAACAGCCTGGGTGGCTGATGAATCCTCACATGCAAGAGCCTTGCCTTTATCAGTAATTCTAAATAAAAGCCATATATATCTGCAACTTGTTCGAATAGCTTCACTATCAATTAGTTCTTAATAAGTTTCTTATTCTCTTTTTTTAATCTGTTTTTAAAATTATTTTTAATTGGAGATAGTTGCTTTACAATATTGTGTTGATTTCTGCCATATATCAACATGAATCAACTATAGGTATAGGCTTGTTCCCTTCCTCTTGAACCTCCCTCCCATCTCCTGCCCCATCTTATTGTCTTTCCACTGAAAAATGTTAAAATCCACTACTCAGAAGCAGTTGGAAACAAAGCAAATAGGAATTACATTCACCCAGACTGCCAAAAAGTCAGTTTTAGAGAGAATAGAAGTCTTTTTATATATATATACATATATATATATATATGAATGAGATGGAGCATCAAGCAAGTAAAATGGTTTTCTCAAGGTCAAATATTAAGCTAGTGGCAGAATCAAGACAAGGACCCAGATTCTCCTTTAGTACAGGAAAACGTTCTCCTCTTTAGCATTGCTTCTCCGAGTTTTTACTATTATCACTTAAGATGCATTTTCAGAGTCAACACAGCAAAAAGGGAAGCTGAGTCCATGCAATACCTTTCCTTTCTTCTTGACACAATATAAGATGAAAGATATCAGGGACATTTGTTTTCACAAAACACAAGAGTGAAGTTACATGGCCTTGAGAAAGTGATAGAGAATTGAAGCATGAAAGCCAGGAGTAAAGTTTGTCTTGATTTTAATATATGACAAGTCCAAGGGAAGTTGGCACACTGCAGAATTCTTATAAGATGGGCCTCACCAATAGATGACAGCAGAGTATGAACCATTAGGAGAGTGTTTCAGAATTAATGATGTTCCATCTTGAAAGGAAGATATTTCCAAAGTATAATTTATTAAAATTGCTTACATTATGAAAAGTAGGGAAGGCTATATTATATAGCAAATCCATTTCAACATTGTTCTTAAATTTTTCAGTAAAAATAGTGAAATTTTATCTTTACAGATATTTCTTAAAATGTATAGTCCATAAGTTATAAGTAATATGAACACATTTCATAATAAAATTATGTTATTTCTATGCAGTAAATAAAGTGCTAGATTTCATATCTTGGTGAAGAACACCACCATCAACTGAAGTTCCAAAGTGAGAATATTAAATCATCTTCATCTTCTCTCATGCCTTCAATTCTCAATCTCTTTTTAAATCTTACTGATTCTACCTTTGATACATGTTTGTCCCACTTGTATGCTCATTGCCTAGGCTTCACTTCAACTTCATTTCATCCAAAGATTGAACAATTAACTAAAAAAGTGGCCAAATGGGTTTTACTCCCTCCACCCTATTTTCCCTAGCTTTCAGTTCATCCTCCACATCAGTAATGTATTTTTCAAATACAAAGTTGTCTATGTTATGTCTTTGTGTCGGAACCTTCAATAACATCATTTTACTCACATGCTAAAATTCAAAATCCTTTAATGACCATCAAATTATGGCCATGAGTAAGCCTTCTAACTTCACATCCAGGCTCTTTTCTTTATACGGCCTATCCCTAACATGCACTGAATTCTTTGCCCTACTCTAAATCACTCATATTTTTGCTATTTTTCTACTAATTGAATTTTGTAGTTTTTCTTATTCACCTGATGAATGTTTCGGTTCAGTTCAGTTCAGTTCAGTTCAGTCTCTCAGTCGTGTCCGACTCTTTGCAACCCCATGAATCACAGCACGCCAGGCCTCCCTGTCCATCACCATCTCCCAGAGTTCACCCAGATTCACGTCCATCGAGTCTGTGATGCCATCTAGCCATCTCATCCTCTGTCGTCCCCTTCTCCTCCTGCCCCCAATCTCTACCAGCATCAGAGTCTTTTCCAATGAGTCAACTCTTCGTATGAGGTGGCCAGAGTACTGGAGTTTCAGCTTTAGCATCATTCCTTCCAAAGAAATCCCAGGGCTAATCTCCTTCAGAGTGGACTGGTTGGATCTCCTTGCAGTCCCTTGGACTCAAGAGTCTTCTCCAACACCACAGTTCAAGAGCATCAATTCTTCGGTGCTCAGCCTTCTCCACAGTCCAACTCTCACATCCATACATGACCACAGGAAAAACCATAGCCTTGACTAGGCAGACCTTAGTCGGCAAAGTAATGTCTCTGCTTTTGAATATACTATCTAGGTTGGTCATAACTTTTCTTCAAGGGAGCAAGCATCTTTAAATTTCATGGCTGCAATCACCATCTGCAGTGATTTTGGAGCCCCCCAAAATAAAGTCTGACACTGTTTCTACTGATTCCCCATCTATTTGCCATGAAGTGATGGGACCAGATGCCATGATCTTCGTTTTCTGAATGTTGAGCTTTAAGCCAACTTTTTCACTCTCCTCTTTCACTTTCATCAAGAGGCTTTTTAGCTCCTCTTCACTTTCTGCCATAAGGGTGGTGTCATCTGCCTATCTGAGGTTATTGATATTTCTCCCGGCAATCTCATCCTTAATGAACTGGCTTAAATATCGACTCTTCTGTAAAGTTTCTCTGATTCTCCAGAGCATAATAATCTGAATTCTTCACTCTTCTTTACATATACATACTATCACTCTTACCACATTGAATTGTTTCCTTTATTTTTTCTCATTTATTTTTAAGGATTCCTGGCAGGCAGGTATGAGGTCTACTTGCCTTTTTATTCCAAGAATCCAGCACAAGGTAGATGCTTACATGTAATTGATGAATTTGTTTGCTTAATATTTTGTCATTTTAATAGTCACAGTGGTTGTTCAGTCTTTACAAAGTGTTACTTCTTCATAATATTAATTATATGATGAATTTTTCATAGCGATATCACATATAGTAGAAATTTCTAGGATAATAAGAACAAAGAAATGGTGCTCTGGCAATCATGGTGGTCATTGATAACACTTCACTGACCAGTTTCAGTAAAATTGATGAGAAAATTAGAGGTTTGAGGAATAAAATGAACACAGAAATAAGTAACATTTTTAGCATTTTGTAAGACTCTTCTCTGCTTTACACACATTATTACATAAACTCTGTAGAGCGGAGAGCCCTCGTAAGGAGGTGATGGCTTTAGGTACATATAACTATATGCCAAAATTATCAAATCCTACTTTTAAATAGGTGCAATTAATTATAGTCTCAATAAAGCTGCTCAAACAAAAACACCTGAGAAACTTGCCACTGTTCCCATTTAGCGGATTTAAGAGTATTAAGGCACAGAGAGATTAAGGAAGGTACTTGAGTTCAAGCAGTCAGTCAGCTACAGATGAGCATGGAAGCCAACTGCTCTGACTTTAGAACCTTTGCAGGGCTGCTTTATTTTGACATAACAGAAACCCCTCACTTACTCTTTAAGTCCTGCTAAGAAAGAAAAGTAGGGCTGCACAGGAAGGGAGCTGGAGAAACTCAACAGATTTAAACAAAGATTTGTTTTACCTTCAAGTAGATTTTTCACCTGTTTGGGATCAGAGATAGAGAGGAAATTCTTAGGATAAAACTGACAGAACAAAACAAATTTAAGGGCTTTGTTTTAAAAGTATTTTATATTTAATTACCTAAATATAACTTTAAAACATACTATTATCAACCCTAAGCAATAAAGAGCCAATTACCACTCATGCCTCTGGCAACAGGTCAGTTGGGTCAGGCGCAAATAAAAGTAACGAGAAGTCCCAAAGCAAGAAAGGGAAGATGATTGAATAGGACACCTTCATCCCACTTTTTTAAAGTTAAGAGCTGAATAAGCACCTACTGACAACAGAACCTGCCTTGTAGGCAGAGGGACACATCTGAAAATGAACTGACCCTATAGGGTAGAGAGTGTGGGTGAAGATGGACAATCCTTTGATCTTCACTTTTGGAGAAAAAATGGTGAAAGTGATTCTATGAAGTACAGTGGAATTCATTTTATATGGAGGCTGGACTCTAAACTCAGCACACAGGGTAAGGCTATTCTTAAAAGATGTGACTTAAATTGTGCACAGATATAGTGCAAGTGATATTATGAACCCAACCTTATAAGTAATTACTATATGAATAAACTTTTGAGAGCCAAATAAAGGGAGGTCCATGTGCAGAGTCTTGAGCATTTAAACTGCTCTTTCAGGTAACTACCGAAGGTCTAGCAAAAAATTAGGGGTAGGTGGAAATGTAAAACATTCCTGCTTGACTGAAGGATGTCCTCCTCTCATTTTTGTTTTGCTTCTCTTGCCTTGATACTTACATTTTGTGACTTAAATAATATGGTTGTCATTTCAAAATTAACTTGTAATGAGCATCTACATGTCATAATTAGCTTATAAAGTTTGTAAACTATGTAGTACATTAAATAAATATGTGGAGAATACAGACTGTAGGAAGGATGAAATAATGTAACCACTGTAATCACTTCAAATGTCTAAAAGGGAGACTAAAATTATATGTCACAGGGTTTGTGAAACACTGAATGTCTTTCTTGTTCATAAAGCCTCAGGACATTACTTCAATATTTATGAGCTCAAGATCAGTGATTAGTGCAATGTGCCATTCTCTCCCATGTGGAGTAATTGTTGGCATAAATCATTTTTATAAAATTGATGTAATTGTATTCTCATCTTTCTACATGATACATATGTATATGTACATCTATTTAAAATATAATTACATACCATATAGTCCATTTCAACAACAGTGGAAATTTTGCTTCTTGCAAAATAATAGAAAGATAGAATAACATATATCCACTTATTAATAAAGCATCATATTCTGCTACATGTACATATTAAGTATTATTAAATCTCATAAGGTAGCTGATTTCATAAACAAGAATTTTTATATTTATCAACATTTATCATAAATAATTATGAACTATAGTTTGTTGTTGTTGTTTAGTTGCTAAGTCATGTCTGACTCTTTGTGACCCCATGGACAGTGTGCAAGGCTCCTCTGTCCTCCACTATCTCCTGGAATTTTCTCAAGTTCATGTCCATAAATATGTCTAAATAGGCTTATTATTAAATGTTTTCAGTATACATACTACTTAGTAAAATTATTTACCCTGAATGTAATTCTAAGTGACCTCATATTACTATTAAGTAATAATCCACAATATTACTCAAAATAGATAGTGCCTAAGTTAACCACAGTAAGTTTCAATATTGAGGATTTAGAGAGCATTTATACTGAGAAACACAGTGAATGAAGTCAATATTTCTTATAAAATACATTTCAAGGTGGGCTGCTCAACATAATTTTGAATTGGAAAAGTGACATGATTTTGATATACTCCTCTATTTCCAATATCTCTTTTACAGACTGCATTTTACTTAGCACAACCCTAATTTTCATACAATTCATGCACTTAAACATTGTACTACAAATTATGGTGCTGCTGCTAAGTCGCTCAGTTGTGTCCAACTCTGTGCAACCCCATGGACAGCAGCCCACCAGGCTCCTCTGTCCACTGGATTCTCCAGGCAAGAATACTGGAGTGGGCTGCCATTTCCTTCTCCACATTACATGGGCATGATTGGTTAAACCACAGGCCACTGGTGACTGAACTCAATCTCCAGCTCCTCTCCCTTCCTTGGGGATGGGTATGGGACTGAAAGTTTCCACCCCCTAAACACATGGTGGGCTCTACTGGAAAATTATAAATTCACTCAAATTCTTACTTTTTTCAACAGGGGAAAAGAAGTCAGGAAGACCACAGTATGTCTTTCCAGTGTATCGTCTCCTGCCAGCCCAGCTCCTTCTCTTGAGAGCCCTTCAGTGTTGTTAGAGGAAATGTCTTCCTACTTCAGAACTCATCTTCACCCTCTCCCTCCTCTCACACCATCATTCATTCCCACCGTCACTAATCATTACAATAATCACCTTAACCCCTTCATTCTAATTTTATTGCTACTTTCTGTATCATCTGGACTCTGTCCCTTCTTGAAATAGTGTTCTAACAGGGTTTTCTGCCCCGTCCTCCTCCCAAGCCAATTTAAACCACTCTTGGATCAACTTTTTAAAAGCAAAGTTCCAAATAGCTCACGAAAAGCATGGATTATTTTCCCTCTTGTTCTTCCCATTTCAGGCATATAAAAAGTAGAAGTACCATGACCATATTCTCTTACTAAGGGTCCTAATAGAACTTAGGAGAATAATATAAAAGGCCATTATGTATTTTTAACTGAAAATCCTGTTATAAAATATTTTCATGTGTATGTATATGATGAAAAAATATTTTTAAAGGTCTAATTTGAAGTGTTTGCTTTTCAGTGGAAGGGATAAGCCAACACTTTTATTGTCTAATATGTATGTGTATGTTTCTGTATATATATATATATTTCTACATATACATGTATGTATATATATATATATATATATATCTTCACACATAAATATATGTATGTACAATGTTTGAATTCAATTATGTTTAAAACCATTAATCTCATATAAAAATAAAAACTGATTTAGGGGTTAAAATTCCTATTAAATAGTTCCTTAACATGAAATTAAAATTACCAATGATATAATATTTAGAAAACAACAGGGTTAGACATAAGGGAGTTTAGATGTAAGAAACACTTGACACAGAACAAATTTTGTGTGTGTGTGTGTGTGTGAGTCGCTCAGTCAAGTCTGACTCTCTGCAGCCCCATGGATTGTAGCTTGCCAGGCTCCTCTGTTCATGGAATTCTCCAGGCAAGAATACTGGAGTGGGTAGCCATTCCCTTCTCCAGGAAAATTTATATATATATGTGTATATAGTTATATATACATATAATTTATATACATGTTAATATTATATCATGTACTTACATATTATGTATATGTATACATATAACTACCTTCAACATTAACACTCCCCCCAAAAGAGTGAAAAGTGTGCGACAGAATTGAAGACTGTTCAAGTAGCCCAGTAGTTCACTGAGGATTGATTTCAAACCGTGGCATTGAAGATAAAGAAGTGGATAGATCTGAGATCTATATCTTAGAGGTAAAGCTGATGGGGCATGGGGATGAATTGAGAGGTATGACACAGTAGTGTCAAGAGAAAAGTCAAAGTTTTCTCCTCAATTTATAACACAAAAAACAGGGTGGATAGAATTGCTATTTATTGAGAAGGGAAATACTGGGGAAGTAACAATAAGAGAGAAGTTAAGGGGTTAAGATGTCTTTGAGACCTCCCAGTGAAAATGTCAGGAACATAGTTTAATCTGTGTGTCTGGGGATGAGAAGAGAGATCAGAAATAGAAATAAGTGTGAGAGCAGTCACATCTAGATGGTATTAAAACCCTGCTAGCAAAAGCAATAAACTAGGAAACGTGTCTAGATTAAGGAGTGAGGAGGCTACCATTAAGATCTGGTAGAGGAAAACAGCCAGTAAAGAAAACAGAAATTGAAAAGTCAAGTAAGTGGAAAAAATTAGGATAGCATTCTATCTCAGAAATGAAGAGAGAAGAGGACATTTTTTTCTTTTTTTTTCCCTTTTCTTTATAGAAGGAAGTCGACTGTATCCAGTGTTGCTGAGTAGAGTGAGATAAGGATTAAAAGATAATCATTAAGAGTTTTAACAGCGTAGACAATCCTGAAAGTCCTAACCCCAAAGATCACCTCGAAATGCTGCATAAATACAATATACAATGAGTTCAGAAGAAAGTAAGTGAAACACTAAGGGCAAAAATAACAAGGATGAAGATGCAAACCAGAATAGAAGATGGGTACTTAAACCGTTATACCAACCTATACAAGGCAGCTGCTGCTGCTGCTGCTGCTTCTAAGTCGCTTCAGTCGTGTCTGACTCTGTGTGACCCCAGAGATGGCAGCCCACCAGGCTTCCCCATCCCTGGGATTCTCCAGGCAAGAACACTGGAGTGGGTTGCCATTTCCTTCTCCTATGCATGAAAGTAAAAAGTGAAAGTGAAGTCGCTCAGTCATGTCTGACTCCAAGCGACCCCATGGACTGCAGCCTACCAGGCTCCTCTGTCCATGGGATTTGCCAGGCAAGAGTAGTGGAGTGGGTTGCCATTGCCTTCTCCATTCAAGGAAGCTAGAGGTAGACAAATACTTTATATCACTTATATTTGTAATCTAAAAAAGCTGGACTCACAGAAACAGAGAGCAGAATGGTAGCTGCCAATACCTGGGAGTGAGGAAAATGGGGAATGATCAGTCAAAGAGTACAGACTTCTCATCAGATGAAAACAGGATCTAATGTTTAGCATGATGGCTGTCGTTAATGACACTGTATTATACACTTAAACCTTGCTAACAGCATATATCTTAAATTTTCTTGCCATAAAAGAAATGATAATTATGCAAGGTAATGGGAGTGTTCTAAGTAACACGTTGTGGTAATCATTTTGCAATATCTAAGTGTATAAATCATCACATTGTACACCTTCAACTTATGCAATGTAATATGCTAATTATATCCTAACAAAGCTGGGCAAAACCAAAATAATTCCCTAAAAAAGAGGAAAAAATATAAACTGGTCTGATAATGATTAATCTGCTGGCTTTCTTCATTCTCTTCTGTTTTCCATGTTCCAATTGTTTTCCCTATTGCTTCTCTATGAAAAGTGTTACTGAAAAAATAAACAAAAAGAGAGTAAGCAATGAATTTTATGATGTGTACTTGAGCATACAGTAAATAGACTTTACCACTGTCCTCCCAAGAGAGATGCTTGAGATGCTTTTTTCAAAATTTATGGAGTTCCTTATCTCTGCTTTGCAGTTTCTAGACCCAAAGCTTCATTTCTTTAAAACAGACAAACTACCACATAATTTTTCTGACTTCTGAAAATCAGACTTGCCTTACCGTCTTTATATTTAGATGAGCTTGTATATTCACAGAGAACTTAGTATTTTACCTATTATATATATATATATATATATATATATATATATATAAAGAAGAATCTGCTTAAACATTTCAATCTGATGAAATTATAGATGACCCTACTTGTACTCACTCTTCTCCCTAATAAAAATTACAGCTCTTTTTCAAAGTATTAGGTCTTTTCCTTCTGTTGAGTTGTCTGAAACAATGAAGTTATGTAGGAAGCTGGAACATTTTGGTTAGACAAATAATACATGAAAGAATAAGAGACACTAAATCAATCAGTTTTAAGAGTTGTTAATATGGACTTGGGCAACTAGCAAAAACTTTGTTCCCCAAGGATCTTTCAGGATGCATGTAAACAGTGCATTTTGATTCTTAAATACAAGTCAAAGAAATTGTTAAACACACACAAGCTTGTGTACGCACACACACAAACACATCCCAAAACTCATAAAGGCCATGAGCTAAAGTAATCAACTGCCTTTAGAATCTAAATCATCAAAAGTTTCAAGCCATCATATGTGGGATTATCTCTGGTGCAAAGTCCCATCTTGATGCGCTTTTGGAACCATTCACAATAAACTCTTCAGAATCACTCACAAGACCTTCACCTCATGGCACAATTCTTCTGACTTAATGTCCTGAATCATCAGTCAAATTGTCCAAAACTTGAAAATCAGCAAAAGAGAAGATTCAAGATTGCCTAGCAGACCCTCTATGTCCGATCTTATGGGGCAAAGAGGTTGGGAATCTTTGATGACTTGCTGTTGATTAGGCTATTTTTACAGATCCTCATAGTTAGAAGCTAAGTGACAGAAAACTGATGGCAATGTAGAGGATTCCTGTTCACAGCAATACATTTTTTTTCTAGAATACAAATCATCTCTGTAAGCCAAATTCTCAACAGTTTTAACTTGATCGTTCCCTCATAAAGTAATGGTTGGTAAGCCTTTGACATGATTATTTTATATTTGCATGGGAGTCATGTTTTTAACTTTTTTGAAAAATTATATGCTATCAGTCCAATCACCACACATGGAACACGAATGGGAAATGCAGCAAGTCTCCTGTGCATTTGGTTTTGACAATTTGGCTAGTATTTCAAGTGTATCTATGGAATCTTCTAGGTTTCAAGTACCAAAAACAGATTGAGTTTAATCTCAGTGACTGAGCTTTTTATTGTGAGGAGCTTCACTGTAAGTGAAGGGAAGAGAATAAGAAAGCCAAAAATTATTTCTTCTATTATATATCCAGGGCTCATGAAAACTTCATAATTATTAAGAACTGAAAGATCACTTGACATAACATATATCATATCTCTTCTTATCCAACTGAGATCTCACTGGAGTGATTCATTAATCAGTTATCAACAGATAACATTAATTGAGCATTTAACTATCTTCTGGCACTTTTATAAGCACTTTCATATATAATCTCTCAACAACAGTTTGAAGTAGATACTGTATCATAATCATTTTAAAGATAAGGACATTAAGGTTTACTACATTTAAGTTCCCTGCCCCACCACCACAAAATCCTTGTAAGTTGGAGAGCTGGAAATCAAACATCAGCTATTTGGAGCTAAAGCTTTAGCCCTAGAAATTCTGTTTTTTGTTCCTGCCTCTCTTCTTTACTTTTTCTGCTTTACTCTTTTCTCTATTTTATGAGAGTGGCAATGTTGAACTTTACCTGGACCCTGCTGCTGCTGCTAAGTCACTTCAGTCGTGTCTGACTCTGTGTGACCCCCTCAAAGACATCAGCCCACCAGACTCCCCTGCTCCTGGGATTCTCCAGGCAAGAACACTGGAGTGGGTTGCCATTTCCTTCTCCAATGGATGAAAGTGAAAAGTGAAAGTGAAGTCGCTCAGTCGTATCTGACTCTTAGAGACCCCACGGATCACAGCCTACCAGGCTCCTCTATGTATGGGATTTTCCAGACAAGAGTACCAGAGTGGGGTGCCATTGCTCCCAGAAAACAACAACAATTTTAGATATCCCCTACTGCTTTGTGTTTCAAGAAATGGTTTACTGCAAAGAACTATACTTCATCATAAACTCACTCACTGTCCTCTTTCTCATATTCTTATAAGACTTGTAGATTTATTCATCTCTGACAAGATCAAACACAGAACTTTTCCCTTTTGCTTTAAGCTGCTGATAAGCAGAGACATTACCTTGCCAACAAAGGTCCGTCTAGTCAAGGCTATGGTTTTTCCAGTGGTCATGTGTGGATGTGAGAGTTGGACTGTGAAGAAAGCTGAGCGCTGAAGAATCGATACTTTTGAACTGTGGTGTTGGAGAAGACTCTTGAGAGTCCCTTGGACTGCAAGGAGATCCAACCAGTCCATTCTGAAGGAGATCAGTCCTAGGTGTTCTTTGGAAGGAAGGATGCTAAAGCTGAAACTCCAGTACTTTGGCCACCTCATGAGAAGAACTGACTCATTGGAAAAGACTCTGATGCTGGGAGGGATTGAGGGCAGGAGGAGAAGGGGATGACAGAGGATGAGACGGCTGGATGGCATCACCAACTCGATGGAAGTGAGTCTGAGTGAACTCCAGGAGTTGGTGATGGACAGGGAGGCCTGGCGTGCTGTGACTCATGGGGTCGCAAAGAGTCGGACACGACTGAGCGACTGAACTGAACTGAAAGCCAGTTACTGACCTTCCAATTTGCCCTCCTATGACTGATATAAGAATTATTTGCCACCTCTAATACATGAACCATGAACTTTCAGATGTTCAAGCTGGTTTTAGAAAAGGCAGAGGAACAAGAGATCAAATTGCCAACATCTGCTGGATCATAGAAATAGCAGGAGAGTTCCAGGAAAATATCTATTTCTGCTTTATTGACTATGCCAAAGCCTTTGACTCTGTGGATCACAACAAACTGTGGAAAATTCTGAAGGAATTTCTTGAGAAACCTGTACACAGGTCTGGAAGCAACAGTTAGAACTCGGCATGGAACAACAGACTGGTTCCAAATAGGAAAATGAGTATGTTAAGGCTGTATATTGTCACCCTGCTTATTTAACTTATATTCAGAGTATATAATGAGAAATGCTGGACTGGAGGAAGCACAGGCTGGAATCAAGATTTCTGGGAGAAATATCAATAACCTCAGATATGCAGATGACACCAGCCTTATGGCAAAAAGTGAAGAAGAACTAAAGAGCCTCTTGATGGAAGTGAAAGACAGGAGTGAAAAAGTTGGCTTAAAGCTCAACATTCATAAAACTAAGATCATGGCACCTGGTCCCATCACTTCATGGCAAATAGTGGAAACTGTGGCTGACTATATCTTTCTGGGTTCCAAAATCACTGCAGATGGTGACTGCAGCCATGAAATTAAAAGACGTTTACTCCTTGGAAGGAAAGTTATGGCCAAACTAGACAGCACATTAAAAAGCAGAGTTATTACTTTGTCAACAAAGGTCAATCTAGTCAAGGCTATAGTTTTTTGAGTCGTCATGTATGGCTATAACAGTTGGACTGTGAAGAAAGCTGAGCGCTGACGAATTGATGCTTTTGAACTGTGGTGCTGGAGAAGACTCTTGACACTCCCTTGGACTGAAAGGACATCCATCAAGTCCATCCTAAAGGAGATTAGGTCTGGCTGTTCATTGGAAGGACTGATGTTGAAGCTGAAACTCCAATACTTTGGCCACCTGATGCGAAGAGCTGACTCATTTGAAAAGAGCCTGATGCTGGGAAAGATTGAAGGCAGGAGGAGAAAGGGATGATAGAGGATGAGATGGTTGGATGGCATCACCGACTCAGTGGACATGGGTTTGGGTAGACTCCGGGAGTTGGTGATGGACAGGGAGGCCTGGCATGCTGTGGTTCATGGGGTCGCAAAGAGTCAGGCATGAGTGAGTGACTGAAATGAACTGAAAACTAGCTGTGGTAGGCAAAATAATGAACTCTAAATATATCCAGATCTTAATTCCCAGAACCCATGACTCTGTAGGTTACATGCAGAAGTGAATTATGGTTGAAGACACAATTATAGTTGCTAATAAAATCACCTTAAAATAGTGAGAGTAACCTGGATTAACAGGGTGGGTGCAATATATAGGATCTTTAAATGTGAAAGAGAGGTAGAAAGGAGAAATAAATTGTAATGCTGGGGAGGACTCATGACAGTTCCTTGGACTGCAAGGAGATCAAACCAACCAACCCTAAGGAAATCAACCTTGAATATTCATTGGAAGGACTGATGCTAAAGCTCCAATATTTTGGCCACCTGATACAAAGAACCGACTCAATGGCAAAGACCCTGATGCTAAGAATGACTGAGGGCAAGAGGAAATGAGGGAGCCAGAGGATGAGATGATTGGATAGCATCACTGATTCTATGGACATAAATTTGAGCAAACTCCAGGAGATACTGGAGGACAGAGGACCCTGGTCTACTATAGTTCATGGGGTCACCAAGAGTTGAACATGACTTAGTGACTTAATTATAATATTATAACCATGTACATTTGAGTCTGAATTTGTTCACCTATCTTCTCAAAATTGAATTCTGAATTATATCTTTTGTACCTAAAATTGAGATTTCTCAGAGGTCCCCTGGAAAAAGTCACAAAGATTTGTTATTTTACCTTCCAAAAGGAAAGATGCTAGATAAATAGGTTAACTTGATGTAATACTACTGGTGAGTTGCATAGGAAATCTTGCCAAAACAGAAAAGTTGGTTAGTCTTCTCTAAGTTAAATTTATATAAATAAAATGCTATACATATTTCAGAACTTAGATGTTGTATGGAAAGTCTCTAGAGATTTGTCAAAGCCCTAGCCGTGAAGGTTATGTTTCTACTTATTAGAGCCCTGGTGTTGCTTTCCTGATATTACACAAAGGCAGTGTAGTGTTATTGGCCATAATATCAGATATTTTAAAACATTAACTTTGATGCAATTTTACCTATTTAATTAGTATCTGGTACCTTCTAGACTAGAGGGGCCTTCAAGTAAGGATTCACATCAGATCTTTCTCCTTTGAAGATTATTTAATAATTAACCACAGCCATGTTAAGTTACATAAGTGCTCAGTGATTCAATTGTGTCTGACCCTTTGCCACCCCATGGACTTGCAGTCCCACCAGGCTCCTGTGTGGGGTTTTCCTGGCAAGAATACTGGAGCAGGCTGCCATTTCCTACTGCAAGCGATCTTCTCAACCCTGGAACTGAACCCGTGTCTCTTGAGTCTCCTGCGTCTGCAGGAAGGCTCTTTACCATGAGTGCCACCTGAGAAGCCCAACATTTCTGTCACCCATAAACTGTCCCTGAGTCCCTTGGTAATCAATCTATTTTCCCCTCCACCCTCTCTCCCAGGCAACCAGTCATCTATTTTTTGTCACTATACATTATACTACATTTCCTACAATTTTACGCTAATGGAATCACACATGACCTGTGCTCTTTTTCCCCTGGTTTCCTTCTCAAAAGCTCTCTCTCTAATCTTCATGAGATTCTTCCCATTTGGCTCTGGTAAAGAACATTGTGATATTTCTGTGGCAGTGTTTACCAAAGTGTAGCTGCTTTCTAATCATCCAGGTACTGGCTAAAACCTGCTGATTCACCTCTCCCCAAATCTCTAATATCTGATAACCAGTAGCTTCAGCGCATTCAAGTATGAGAGCTAGCTCTGCTCTGTGTGGTCAGTCTTTCAGTCATGCCTGACTCTCTGTGATCCCATGGACCATAGCCTGCCAGGCTCCTCTGTCCATGGAATTTTCCAGGCAAGAACACTGGAGCCGGTCATGGTTTCCTCCTCCAGGAGATCTTCCCAACTGAGATTGAATCCACGTCTCCTGAGTCTCCTGCGTTGCAGGTGGATTTCTTAACCACTGCCCCACTCGCTTCTTTTGTTATCTACAGATTTTTTTTGTCTGTTTTGTTTCATTTTGGTGCTTCTCTGAAATATTTTGTGTTCAGCCACAGACCAGAAAGTACTGACTTTAACAAAAGACAAATGAAAGAACTATGCTAAGTAATCTTGGACGCAGTCACCTGGTGGCATTGCTTAAACAACTTTGAAATCATAATGTTCAATTGAGTTAGAATTCTCAGCACTCTAGTCCAAAAGCAGATAGTTTCATGAAACTACTAACCCATGAGCAAGTTGAATAAGAATTAGTTATATAGAATTGAATGACCAGATGAAAGGTAATTTTCACTTTTGTTTGGAATATTATTGATGTTTGAATATTCTATTTTCTGCATATAAGGAGATCCATTATTTTTCTCCATATCTTCTCTCTCTAGCTCTATATAGTTCTATCTATAACTCATAATAATTTAATAGACTGCACTTTTATAAACAGAAATATCCTTTATCTCTTCACTTGATCCTTCTAGAATTGAGAAATTCTTATGTATAGTATTTTCATGGCAAGACCATCATTTGAATAGATTCATAAGAGTTTGTTTTCCTTATTAATAGCACATACTGGAAACTGTGGTTATGTAAACAATTTTTGCCCAGAATGTCACGTTTGAGAGTGATGCTTATTGAATCAGATAAATTAGACAGTTTTAAGAAATTAAAGATGACTTTATGAAGGCAATGATTACAAAGCTCTTTTGAAAGGTGGTCAGTCAACTGACTTACAGAGGTGCTAGCCTTAGACAGCAGTAAGGAAAGTCACTTCCAGGAAGGCCCCAAAACTTCATATTTTGAGGATCTTTAGAAGATATGAATTTATCCCAATTTACAGTTACCACAGGTAAAATCTGATAAAGAATTTCTGGCTTGGCTTCCTAACCTGAGGAGGCTTTTAAAAGGCTTTTTAAGATTGCTCAGGAAACTTCTAACAGAGCAAAGTTAAGAATGCCTTTAATCTCCGGGACAATGCCTAGAACAATAGTTTTGCCCAGTAGTTCTTTCTTGAATGAATGTATAAATGAATGAATTTGTAACAATTATGTTAATGACCTTATTCTTTTGTTAATTCAATAACTATTTAATGAGTTGGTAAAAGTTGATTTCCTAGGTTCTAGAGATACAAGGACAAATAAGAGTGATATCACAGAAGTTACAGTCTGGTTCAATCTTTAGTGCAGCATCTAGAAATCAGTCTTTTAACCCATCTCTCAAATTTATCTTTATATAATCATTTTTCCAGGACAATATTAGATAGGGTCTTTCCTGAGGGAAAACAACACATTTTGAAATGTAAAGTTATCTCTAAATCTAGACAGAAACAGGCAGAAAACATTTTTATGAGAGTTGACCAGGATGTGGAAAGAATTTCAATAAGTAAAAATATTCAAATGATCAAAATTGGCCAAAAAAAAAAAAAAACAACTTGAAGTTTTAATTTTATCCTTAGTTCACCTCATAAATACATATTAAATAATATTTCTGCATGAGGTCAAATTTAAGCCAATCATACAAGGAGTATTAAAATGCCTGTTTCATTTAATGACCTGTCAAAATAAACTTATGTGCTTTACGATAATTCATAGCATATTTCTTCAGCCTAATATGAAATTCTAGAAAGATGGTAGTTATCTGACATTCTAAAATCATAAACAAGTCGTAAAAGGATTTGAATGTTTGATCCAAATAAATGATTTGAATTAAGATGTTTGTTAATCTCTTTGTTCTTTCTTAGGTTAATGTTTTTGCATATTTATACATCCTGGAGACTTGTATGATTATCAGACAAAATATAATTAAGTGGAAGTATTATAGTGAAATAGCCAGTTAAAATAAAACTAGAAACTTCTTTACTAAATAATTTGGCTTTGATCACATGTAACATTATTTTTTCCATCAGTTTATCAACTTCTAAACAACCACATAATCAATATATTAGCTGACCCTTGAATTTCCCAGGACGTTTGAATTTTCCTTGACCAACTAGAAATATTTCTATTCATGGAAATTAATGAACTCTAGATGAAGGATGATTGAAACTTTATGATTTATGATCATCTTTGTTTGTTTGTGGTTAATTAACATTTCATTAACTTTTTAGCCTTTCTTCCTTTACAGAGACATTTCTATAAATTCTATAAATTTATAACAACTCAGGAGGAGAAAAATGGTACTGAAAAAAAAAAAATAGATGCCCTTTTAAAATGTATGAAACCAAAACAGGAACAAAAATTATTTAAAAATTTAAGAAACAGATGATTCATCTAGACACTGACTATGAGTACATTTTATGAAGAACATTTCAAAATATAACTTATCAGAGTATTTGCAAGGTCACACATTGGTAAAGGTCAGATCATCTTTAAAACTTTGAATACAAGCTAAATTTAAATATTTCCTAAAATGCTGTTTCCACAATTTTTCTCAGTGATTTATTTTTCACACATAAAACTCTGATTAAGTTAAATCCTTCTTGTTGCAATTGATTATTTTGGAGTCTGATTTAGCACATATGTAGCAGTGGCTGCTTTCTTTCAAAGGTCTACAATTTACTTCGCAGTTGAACCTGTGGAGGTTTTCATTTATTTTTTGTGAGTAGGCATACTTTTTGTGAAGCAGCAGAGGTTGCTAAAATTTTTATTCAATAAATGACACATAAATAAAATGGCTGAAGATATTCATGCCTATCATATCATTCTGAATCATACATTTCTTGTGATGTAATCCCTGACCTAGGCCTGCGCTTTAAACACAGCAATAACTTTCTTGACCACCTCAAGTTTACTATGACTGCAAGCAAGCCTAAGATTCCAAATACTGAAAACTTCAGTCTGAAGCCTTCATTCAAAAGAACTTTGTCTCCTTTTTCTGCCAGGATAAGATAAGAAACCACAATAGAACAAAGAAATAAAAATTGCTATTTCCTGGGGCTGGGGTGGGGGCAGGTGGTGGTGGAGAATATCATTTGTGAGCAAGCCAGGGTTTTATAAAATTCTCATCAGTTTTTTGGTAGCTCAGCTGCTAAATAATCCACCTGCAATGTGGGAGACCTGGGTTCAATCCCTGGGTTGGGAAGATGCCCTAGAGAAGGGAATGACTACCCACTCCAGTATTCTGGCCTGGAGAATTCCATGGACAGAAGAGTCTGACATGCAACAGTCCATGGGGTCACAAAGAGTCAGACATGACTGAGCAAACTTCCCTTTTCACTTTTCATCAGTTTTCCTACATCTTAACACTGACACCATTTCAGACCAATCTCCCCAGCCCTTATCTAATGCTAAGCACCAGCAGTGAGTCAAAAAATTCCATACAAGTGAATAGATGGAGTAGGAACAGATCTAAAAGGTAACTATAGAAAAGCACACAGACAATAGCCCTCCTTAAAATAATGCATCTTTGAAACAGGATTACTTTAAACCAGAGCTCATGTTTGAAAACTGTAAACACTCTCCAGAAAAAGAAGCAATTCACAGGAATGGTTTAATCAACCCCACATAAATCATCACTAAATCCAACTAGCTCAAATTTCAGATGTTGGCATCTCGCCAGTAAAAAAAAAAAATGTATATATATATATACATACATACATACATACATACATACATACATACATACATACATATATGTATCAAAGGTCTAATTTGTGAGAAAATAAAAACCCACTCCAGTATTCTTGTCCAGGAAATCCCATGGACAGAGGAGGCTGGCAGGCTACAGTCCATGGGGTCTCAAGGAGTCTGACATGACTGAATGACCAACAGTGCAAAGATAGATTAAAGAAGAAGAAGAAGAAGGAAAAACTACCCAAATTAACAGCTCGTGAATATTGGATCTGAAATCAATACGTTTTGTGGATTTCAACCCAGAACAAGATGGATATATACCTGCTAATGATGCAAATTTTTTTTTTATATGCAGATTTTTATTTTATTTTTACTTTTAATATTTGTATTGAAAAATAATATATATTCCATGAGATGCACATTTCTTTAGTGTACAAATTCGTTTTGACAATTGCATATACCTGTAGAACCCTTATCCTTATCAAGATGTACATTACCATCATCACAGAAAGACCCTTCTTTCCCCTTACCTGTAACCCCTCCTTCATAGGCAACCAGTCATATTTCTTTCACATAGACTCAATTTGCCTGTTCCAAAACTTCATATAAGTGAAATGATACAATATGTGTTTTTTTGTGTCTGGCTTCTTTCATTTAGCATAATATCTATGAAATCCATAAGTTATATATATCAGTTTATTTCTTTTGATTAGTAATATTCATTCCATTATATAACTATATCAAAAATTATTTATACATTTTCCTGTTGACAGACATTTGAGTTATTTACAGTTAACTCTTAAGTGTGGAACCACAGAATACATTTGTTGACCATTATTTAAACTAGCAAAGTGCTTCAAAAGGATTCTATTGATGATAGTATGCAATTCTATTCTTTACAGATTCTCTGAATTTCAAACTGTGGTTCTTTAGGTTTGGGGGGGGCTAGCCTTGGCCATTTCCTTTTACATTCATGAATTGGGCTATTACATGGCAGCTTCTGACACAGTTGAAGCTATAGCTGTGACTGGCAGACACTAGAATTGCTGCTGAGCTTTGAAATCCAAGGGAAAACACAAAGTGTTGTTCTAACTTTTAATTATTTTATTGGGAAACTTTTTCCTATACCAGCTTCATAGTGAGAAACTCACAGGCTAAACTGGAATTTTTATGAAGGAAAAATTTTCAAGTCAAAAAAGATGAATTAAATACACTCCTTGTACAAGCTTAACAGATTGACCATTCACGTGGGAGATGTGCAGGGAATTTGGCTTGAGCACCAAAATATTCTAGATAGATATAGATGGAATGACTTCAAATATCATCAGGTAACCCAATAAATGTGTTTCTCAAAGTTACTCATATATCCATCCCCTAAATCTTATCATAGGAGAAATGTTGGAAATGAAAAATATGAGTGGCATAGATAAGCTACTTCAATCACTAGGACATAAACCTATAGATCTATATGCAAAAATAAGTGTTAGCACTTGTGTCTCTTATTTCCCACCTACGTGTAAGTTCAAGAAGGAATAATTATGTATTCTCCAAAAACTTAAAATTAAGTCTAAGAACTAAAGTACAGTAACTATGTAAAGTGATGGATATGTTGACAAACTTGATCATGGTAATAATTTCATATCAAAGTACCTTAAATTATTATGTTAAATGCTTTAAAACAAGAATGAAACTATAAAATTATCATACATTGAAGGAATGAACTTGAGTCTACTTATGAGATCTTAGACAGAACAGCTTCCTCCTTCTCAAGACTCGGCTAAAACTTTTTAATATATTAAGTCATCTGAAAAAGACTGTTTATCAGAAGTGTGGCAGATGTCTTCCATAAAAATATAGGAAGTGAAAGAGATGGAAGTAAATATTGGTTTTCATCCTAGCCAGGCACATGTAAGAAAGTACTTGGGCAAGAAATCTAGATTGCAACTAATGGAGATAATACAGCATTAGAGGTCACTGGTGACCCAAAGGTGAGATATGTTTCCTGTTTTATTCTAAATTCTCTGTGTTTCTGGTTCGCACAATGTCAACAAATCAAAGCAAAACAAAAAAACACAAAAATATTTTAAGTGTGCATTTCTAAGATATAAAAAGTAGAGGTTTTATACAATTTTATATTTATTACTTCTCTTATAAAATTAGATTATTGGTTAGCAGTGGGTCTATGTCCTTTCTTGGAAAGAAATGACTGGAAACGAGAAAGAGTATTGGCTACTCTCTACAGATAGAACATTTCTTCTTTGGTTCATGAAGTTTCCACCACTTTCCTTTTATTCCTCACACTAAAGCTGTTTTGACAGCAGTGACTATCTTTGCCCTTCCAATATTTTCACATTAAATTTTTAAAAATGTTTTTTAATTATATTTCTGTCAAATGTGGGAAAACAAAAGTAATTACAAGGATGGAAATAATTGACCATGTCTTGGGTAACCTCTATGCGAAGTCATACTATTTAATAGTCAGCAAATCAGTGTAGTTTGGACAATGTTTTAAATGTTAGTTGAATTCTAAGTACAATCCATTTTGAGCCACTCATTAGAAGAAATGACCAAACCTACATATTTGCAGAGTGATTAATTTACTCAGTTCATGTCACCTTGTGGAGAGTGTCCTAGGAATGTGCTTAATTCAGAATTTAATAAATCCTTTCCCATTTGCGTGTTGTATTGCAAAACTGCAAAGACACACGCAATTCATAAGCATTGTTAACTGCAAAAAACTGCTTATTATTCAACCTGAAATTTGAGTCTCTAGTTGGAGACATGCATAAAGGAGAACTGTAAAAGTCATTGAGTTCAAGATGCATAGAAAATTTAAATTCACTATAGATGCATTACAGTGAACATTTGAGTGAACTCAACTACTGAATCTGCTTTCTCACAATAACATTTTAAAGGCCAATAATAAATAATTTAATATTTGTAAGAGATAAAGTATTAGCTCTTACAAATGCTGGTACCATCTAAAATATCTAACCTAGAGCAGCTTAGAGATTTGCCAAAGGAAGTATGCTAGCTTCTGCCTTTCCTATTATGTCTCTATCCTGCTAGTCTTGAGTGTATTTAAAATAATACTCCTTGCAAACCAGGTAATCCCTTTCTCTAGTCATCTCCCTGCCCAAATTATATATATATATATATATATATATATATATTCACTTGAATTACAAAATAAATCATGTAAGGAAATTCTATGAATTATGTTTTAATGGTAAGTGGACTTTCTGGTTTTGTTCTTTTTTTTAAATTTAATTTTTATTGTCCAAGTGTAGGAATATAAAGGGCTTCCCTGGTGGCTAAGGTAAAGAATCTGCCTGCAATGCAGAAGAACATCTTCAGTGCAGGAGACTCTGGTTTGATCCCTGGGTAGGGAAGATACCCTGGAGAAGGAAATGGCAACCCACTTCAGTATTCTTGCCTACGAAATCCTATGAACAGATAAGCCTGGTGAGCTACAGTGCATGGGATTGTAAGAGCCAGATATGACACAACTTAGCAATTAAACTACCAACTTGAATATTAAAATATATATATAGATATAAAATAAAAGAGAAGATGAAAACTGCTAATATTTTCATCACCTAGATAGATATAACATGACTTGTACTTTGGTGTAGAGTCTTTCAGATATATGTTTTACTTCTTTAGGTTTATTGTAAGTGAAATAATCTGAATTGTCAGTTTTGTCTGAATTTGTGAAAGGTAAGGAACGTCTGTTCCTATTAGTAAGTTGGATTGCTTATGTCAAAGATGATTCATGACTGTTAAATCTACTTTGTGGTTCTAGACTACAATGAACAAAACTAGGTGGCTTTTCTCAATATCAACCAGATATTACTAGAATACCAAGGAATGAAACCAGGAAAGACTTGGACAAAATATTTGAAGTAGAGAAAGAATATTGAAATAGAGACAGAATATCTCATGTTTTAGCTTTCTGTAACAAGTTTAAGTAAAATCTTATACTGTAGGGCTGAACACATGTAGGACACATGTTCCTTGATAAATTCTCCCCAAAATAAATTATAATGGGTTGGCAAGTCTATTGAAACCCGACTAACTAGCATTATCAACATATTATAGATATTTTGCCTCATTATATTCTGTTTGGGAAGTTATGAAGTAAATGTTTTTCTAAGTTTAACTACCTCATCTTTAATAAGTATGCTAATATTGCCTCTTTAATTTGAAAACTCTAAACTTTACATCAGAATTTTATGGTGCCATTGTTCCACATAAAAAGTAATCATTTCTTCCTAAACAACATGCAAATATTTAATGGTTCTTTGACACCCACAAATATATTTTCCAACTATGTTTTGCAAGTCATATGGTTTTGAAATAAGTAATCAAATTAACCCATGTTTTTAAATTTCTATAACTCCTTGTTCAATAAAATCCTTACCAATATTTGACTAAACACTAAATAGAATAAATGAATACTGTTGTTACATAAAAATGATATTTTTACCTAAGCCGGCAGAATTTTGGGAAGATCTTTTTTTGATTCTGCCAAATTTATCTGGAAGAAAATTAACACACAATTATGAAACTCATGAAGTCTAGGTAAGTGTGAGTTCAAAATAGTCCCTTTGTTTTTCAGTAATTTGTTCTGAGAACAATTTATCCCATGCCTATGTCTCCCTGCGTCTCCCCTCACTCTTACATTTATCTCCTTCCATGGAAAAAGAAAGCATTTAATGCAAGGTTCTGTCTGAAGCCAAATCTAATTTACTTGGCAAAATGTGAAGTTCAGCCTCTAAATAATTACAGGTGATACTATAAAAGAGGTATTTATTAAACCAAGGTTTAGATCAGAAGGAAAAAACTCTCAATTTTCAAATAAAATCATTCCTAATATCTAGTTCAAGCAAGGAACAAATTTGCTTTAGAAAAGCATGCTTGTTTTTTCTCACCTCTTACAAAACCAGTATTCTTGCCTGGAGAATCCCAGGGACAGAGGAGCCTGGTGGGCTGCCATCTATGGAGTTGAAGGGAGCCAGACATGACTGAAGCAACTTAGCAGCAGTAGCAACAAAACCAGGAGAAAAAATTGTTGCCAGAAAATTACTAAATGACAAGGTCTATTTAAAGTTCATGACACAGAATACTAATCACCTCCCCTACATCCGTTTCTCCTTTTCCAATCAACTCCAACTGCTAAATTCCTGAATTCCTGAAATAAGTCTAGATCTCAGTGGAAAGGTGACCATATGATTTAGAATAAGCCATGAGCACAATCCATCACAGAAGCTGGGTGATCAAGTCAAGGTTAGTCATTTCAGCTAAGTCAGCATAATTAGAATGACTCTCAGAAAATATGCTCAGAATTCCAAAAGAAAGACTGTCTTTCAGATTAATGTGATCTGTTAGTTACTCAGAGTTACAACAGATGTGGTTGAGATATGACATTAAAGGGATGGGATCCATTTTTGGTTGACTAGTATGTTTTCATGGTGGAACTCTAGAGAAGTCAAGTTAACATCAAAGTAAGACGATATGGAGGAAACTTAATGCATATCATTAAGCAAAAGAAGCCAGCCTGGAAAGGCTATATGATATGATTCTAACTATGTGACATCCTGGAAAAGGTAAAGTTATGAAGATAGTAAGAGGATTACTGCTGCTACTGCTAAGTCACTTCAGTAGTGACCGACTCTGTGCAACCCCACAGACAGCAGCCCGTCAGGCTCCCCCGTCCCTGGGATTCTCCAGGCAAGAACTCTGGAGTGGGTTGCCATTTCCTTCTCCAGTGCATGAAAGTGAAAAGTGAAACTGAAGTCGCTCAGTCATGTCCAACTCTTAGCGACCCCATGAACTGCAGCCTACCAGGCTCCTCTGTCCATGGGATTTTCAAGGCAAGAGTACTGGAGTGGGGTGCCATTGCCTTCTCCCAGTAAGAGGATTGGTGGTTGCCAAAGGTTAGGGAAGAGGGATGGATTAATTATTGAAGTGCAGAGAATCTTTAAGGCAGTGAAACTATCCTATATGATACTACATAATGGATACAGGTCATTATACATTTGTCCAAATCCATAGGATGTACAGCATCAAAAATGAACATTAAACTATGGATGTTGTTGATAATGATGTGTCAATGTAGGTTCAGTTATTGTAATAAATGTACCACTGTGATGAAGGATATGAATAACAGAAAAGTTTCTGGGGGTTGGTCAGGGGAAGACGGGGTTTATAGGAGCTCTATGTATTCTCTGCTCAGTTTTTGTATGAATCTAAAATTCCTCTAAAAATAGTTTATTAATTTCAAAAATGCCTTAAGCAGTGACATGATCATCCATGTCAAAAAATGGTAGCAGGAAGCATGAGTTTCTGGGCAACCTTGGTCCCAGTCACTGGTGGGCTGGCTTACACTGACTGACCCAGGATGAGATGGGTTCAGCTTGTAACTGGAAGGTTCTCACCTACTTGTCAGGCTTCCCCTGATGGCAATGAGAATGTTAAATGAAGTTGCACTGAAGAAAGCATGAGAGATGCGAGCTCACTGCTCACTCCCACCTCTACATCAAGACAGAGCCCTTTCCCTTGGGAGATGATAATCTTTCTGTGATATAACCTTCCTGTGAATTAGCTTCCAAATGACTAAATATGACTAAAGGACCCTGGACTACTACCAAGTTACTGCATAGCAAAACACTGGTTTAGATCATTACTCTGCACATTGAACCAGAAAATTATATAGGACCTAAGTGTCCTTTATTCGTATTAAATTATGACTGTTCCTTTACTTATGGCAGAACATAGCTTAAATAAATAACATATTTTAAAAGTGTTTTTTTTTAAAAAAACAAACAGTAAGATGGGTTCTATGAACATTGGGGGCACATGTGTCTCTTTCAATTGTGGTTTCCTCGATGTGTATCCCCAGTGTTCATCGCAGCACTGTTTATAATAGCCAGGACATGGAAACAACCTAGATGTCCATCAGCAGATGAATGGATAAGAAAGCTGTGGTACATATACACAATGGAGTATTACTCAGCCATTAAAAATAATGCATTTGAATCAGTTCTAATGAGGTGGATGAAACTGAAGCCTATTATACAGAGGGAAGTAAGCCAGAGAGAAAAACACCAATACAGTAATATGGAATCTAGAAAGATGGTAACAATAATCCTGTATGTGAGACAGCGAAAGAGACACAGATGTATAGAACAGTCTTTTGGACTCTGTGGGAGAGGGAGAGGGTGGAATGATTTGGGAGAATGGCATTGAAACATGTATAATATCATATAAGAAACGAATCGCCAGTCTAGGTTCAATGCAGGGTGCAGGATACTTGGGGCTGGTGTATTGGGATGACCCGGAGGGATGGTATTGGGGGGGGAGGTTGGGAGGGGGGTTTGGGATTGGGAACACGTGTACACCCATGGTGGATTCATGTTGATGTGTGGGAAAACCAGTACAAGTTGTAAAGTAAAAAAAAAATTTAAAAAAAAAAGATGGCTTCTATGGACTTAGTCACTTATTAGCTTAGTTCCCTTGAAGTCTCAGTGCCATATAAACTGACCTAATTATTATTGGTCCAATTACTTTATATATTAAAAAGCCTCTTAATGAAGGTGAAAGAGGAGAGTCAAAAAGCTGGTTTAAAATTCAGCATTCGAAAACTGAAGAAATGGCATCTGGTCCTATCACTTCATGGCAAATAGATGGGAAAAAAGTGGAAATAGTGTCAGATTTCATTTTCCTGGGCTCCAAAATCACTGCAGATTGTGACTGCAGCCATGAAATTTAAAGATGCTTGCTCCATGGAAGAAAAGCTATGACAAACCTCAACAGTGTATTAAAAAAGCAGAAACATCACTCTGCTGACAAATGTCCATATAGTCAAAGCTATGTTTTTTTCCAGTAGTCATGTCTTGATGTGAGAGTTGACCATAAAAAGAGCTGAGCACTGAAAAACTGATGCTTTTGAACTGCCGTGCTGGAGAAGACTCTTGAGAGTCCCTTGGACAACAGGGAGATCGAACCAGTCAATCCTAAAGGAAATCAACCCTGAATACTCATTGTAAGGAGCAGTGTTGATGATGCTCCAAAAATTTGGCCAGCTGATGCAAAGAGCTGACTCATTGGAAAAGACCCTGATTTGGGGAAAGATTGGGGGCAAAAGGAGAAGGGAGTGACAGAGGATGAGAGGTTGGATGGCATCACTGACTCAGTGGACAGGAGTTTGAGCAAACTGAAGGATAGTGAAAGACAGGATGCATGAACTGGATGCTGCAGTTCATGGGGCCACTAAGAGTTGAACACGACTTAGTGACTAAACAACAACTTCATGTCTTAGAAAGATTGTTTCTGTAATACAAAAATATGAAATATTTTTCTGCCTTTGTCATACTAATACCAATATAACTCTTACCTATCATGCATACAATATATATATTTAGGAGTGAGCCTTAAATTAGTCAGAATGAGTTTTGCCTCTCTTTTTAACTGGGGAAATGTGACAATAGTCTGTGTAATGAAAGACCCATGCAGAGTATGACATGGTTTTCATTCAACACTGAAAGTAAGGTCATGACAAACAGAACTTCAATAGAATAGTGCTTTCCATAGCACTCTCAAATGAAGGCCACACATTTGCTGAAGCCTCAGAATTTTTAAATTTAAGAAATACTGCTGCTATCTTCCTGAGACATTCTCCCAGTGCCTATGAAGCCCTGAAACTCCATACACACTTTCTGTATTGTAATCATCTGCTTACATGGACTTTTACGCTTACTAGTCCTTGATGGGAAACCAAGGTGGTATCTTTTTACCTTCCACCCATAGTTTGTGAAATATAATATATATCAAATCAGTGATTGTCAAGTTAAAGAGCAGTTTGGATGTTTGTCCCTCTTCAACCTTCTTGCCAGTTTCCAATCTACATGAATCACTCTTCATTCTCTCTTCAAATTTCCAAGTAAGATGGAGAAATCACTTTGTTTCATTGACTTGCTCTGTGACAAATGTTCTTCAACTGTCATTATAAACTCAATGACACTCACAAGTCCATATATTATTTTGAGGCACTCAACAGTCCATAAGAAACTGGAAAATTTCTCATTAACTACAAAGCCTTGATTGATCCCATCTTGCTTTCTTTATATTCACTTATCATACTTCCTGCTTCATAGGGAAATTTGACACAGTCCAATTTGAGCACCAGTTGTCTTCTTAATCTCAAGAAGTAACTACACTTTTAGCTATTCAAATTATGTTTACTTTTTTGCATTTCTTCCTTCCCCTATACATAGGCTATGGTCTTGGAAAAGAGTAACTATGCAATAAATATTCCTGGAAATAATGGTTAAAGTACATGATCCTCTCTTAAATTAATGAGGAATATTTTGTATGTCACACAAATATATTCCAGTCCTACTATATAGATATTGTTTTGGGAGGGGGAGGGTAGGAGCATTGCCAAAGATAAGCTATTTATCTATATGCAAAGCTATTCCTAATGAGAATTTTAAAACACAAATGGGGAAAAATTTTCAACTTCTTTGTGCATATATATACATCTTTGAAGATGGATTAAAAGAAAGAAATCACTGGCATTTAACTCAATTTCTTATATATAGTCAAGCCATTGTTTTTCCCGTAGTCATATGTGGATGTGAGAGTTAGACCATAAGGAAGGCTGAGTGCCAAAGGATTGATGTTTTTCAACTGTGGTGCTGGAGAAGACTCTTGAGAGTCCCTTGAATAGCAAAGAGACCAAACCAATCAATACTAAAGGGCATCAACCCTGAATATTCATTAGAAGGACTGATGCTGAAACTGAAGTTCCAATACTTTGGCCATGTGAGGCAAAGAGCGAACTCATTGGGAAAAAAATGATGCTGAGAGAGACTGAGGGCAGGAGGAGAACAGAGCAACAGAGAATGAGATGGTTAGATGCATCACCAACTCAATGGGCATGAGTTTGAGTAATCTCCAGGTAATAGTGGAAGGACAGGGAAACCTGGTGTGCTGCAGTCCATGGGGTCACAGAGTAGGACACGACTTAGCGACTGAACAACAGAAACAGCTTAATTATTATGATACTTTGTTTTGCTGCTTTATGCCTTCCTAACTAGTGGTGTTTAGAGACTGTAAATATCTGGATGCCTTGAAAATTTCCACTTCAGTCAACTGACTTTCCTTCTTTCATTCTTATTAAGAAATTAATATAAATACTTTCTTGCACCTTAAAAATGTTTCAATTTATAGTTAAAACTTGGAGAAATTCCATTAAAAGAACTTTTCTAAATTATTTGCAAACACTCTATCTGCTGCTGTGTGTGTGTTCTTTGAGTGTCTGACCGTTTGCAGCCCCATGAACTGTAGCCTGCCAGGCTCCTCTGTCCACGGAACTTTCCAGGTAAGATACTGCAGTGGGTTGCCATTTCCTACTCCATGGGATCTTTCCAACCCAGGGATCAAACTGGCATCTCTTACATCTCCTGCATTGGCAGGCAGAATCCTTACCAATAGTGCTACCTGGGAAGCCAAACAGTATACCTAAGACTTTGCATTATTGTATGAAACTATGGTAATAAATAGCCTGCAATATTTTAATAATATATTCTGCCAAAAATGTAAAATTTTCAAACTAGTGTACTTTTGTTCAATAAAATTATTTTTTTTTAAAAAAAGATATTTTCTAAGCATGTATCTACTTTAGAAAATTTAGTTTGAGAAACCTGGTGACAGATTGTCTACATGAAAAGAAGCATCCCTGGTTGGAAGTACCTTACTTCCTTTGTTACCATAGCAATGTGGTTGTCCATCATTTGCAGGAATCCAGTCACACACTGAGAAGACTTTCTGCCAAATAAATACAATTAATTAATCTTAATATAGTCTATCTAAAAAGAATGATCTGGTGCAGAATTTGCCAATTTACATTTCCTAAAACACTCTTTAATAATAATAATAATTCCATTGAAAAAGGAATTCTTTGCAGAAATTCAAACTGCATATATGCTTAATAAGGATCAAAGTTTTGTGGTAAACAAGTCTGTAGAAATAGATTAAGAATTTGTCAAATATATTTTTCTATAAATCTTTTTTTCTTTTTTTTTTTAATGAATGGCAACTAACATTTCACCAACTGAGCATTCTTTACAACGCATCCTTTCTTTTTACTGTGGTTCTACATGGGCATTTGGTCACAGCAGAATTTTTGTATGTATGACTGTTTATCAAAACAACATTCCCAGAATATGCCAACAGCTATAATAAAGTCATAATATTTGAATGGCATAACCTTTAATGTACTTAAAATCAATATTAGTAAAGCATAATCAATATATTAAATCACTGTTGTATATATAAAATTCCACATATATAATTTATGAATGTATTTCTAAAGGTAAAAGAGCATAATGTATAAAACTTACTTCTAACATTTACTCACTTATATTGTTTGAGAAATACACAATGATGTTATTTTCTATGGTAATGGAAAAGATTAACACATCACCATGTAGTTTAGATTCACTGACAATATGGCAATATGCTAAGAAACAACCATAAACTCCAGTCAATTTATGCCCATTTATAATAATAATGACAAATTATTACAATTAAAATCAATGAAATGAAGAGAGATGAAGGTCCAAGCCTTTAGGACAAGGATGACTTCCAAATAAAAAGCCAAGGAAGGACTTCCCTGGTGGTCCAGTGGATAAGGCTCTGTGCCCCCAGTGCAGGGGCCTCAGGTTTGATCCCTGGACAGGGAACTAAGATCCCACATATTGCAACTAAGCCCAGACACCATAACTACTGAGCATGCAGAATCTAGAGTCCTAGAGAAGTTCATGTGCAACAAAGACCCAGTGCAGTAAAAAAAAAAAAAAATAATAATAATAATAATACATATTTTGTTTTAAAAGACAAGGGGGGGAGCATCTAATTTCATCTCCAACAGTATAGGGTTGAAAAATCATCATTCCTATCCCCACAGCAAAGAAAAAGTTGAACAATCTGAAAAGCAATGACTTTTCTTAAATCTGTCAGATAATTGAGGTCACAGTCCCATTAGGTCTGGAGAGAGGGAGGATATGGAGAATTAGCTTAACTGAGGCAAAATCTGATAGAACAAGTAACTAGTAGGAACATTTAAACACTAATTTAATGAACTGTTAGATGCTGTAGGTAAATGAGCTTCAGTTCAGTTCAGTGACTCAGTCGTGTCTGACTCTTTGTGACCCGATGAATCGCAGCACGCCAGGCCTCCCTGTCCATCACCAACTCCCGGAGTTCACTCAGAATCACGTCCATCAAGTCGGTGATGCCATCCAGCCATCTCATCCTCTGTCGTCCCCTTCTCCTCCTGCCCCCAATCCCTCCCAGCATCAGAGTCTTTTCCAATGAGTCAACTCTTCCCATGAGGTGGCCAAAGTACTGGAGTTTCAGCTTTAGCATCAGTCCTTCCAAAGAAATCCCAGGACTGATCTCCTTTAGAATGGACTAGTTGGATCTCCTTGCAGTCCAAGGGACTCTCAAGAGTCTTCTCCAACACCACAGTTCAAACGCATCAATTCTTCGGTGCTCAGCTTTCTTCACAGTCCAACTCTCACATCCACACATGACCACTGGAAAAACCATAGCCTTGACTAGACGGACCTTTGTTGGTAAAGTAATGTCTCTCCCTTTGAATATGCTATCTAGGTTGGTCATAACTTTTCTTCCAAGGAGTAAGCATCTTTTAATTTCATGGCTGCAGTCACCATCTGCAGTGATTTTGGAGCCCCCCAAAATAGTCTGACACTGTTTCCACTGTTTCCCCATCTATTTCCCATGAAGTGATGGGACCAGGTGCCATGGTCTTCATTTTCTGAATGTTGAGCTTTAAGCCAAATTTTTCACTCTCCTCTTTCACTTTCATCAAGAGGCTTTTTAGTTCCTCTTCACTTTCTGCCATAAGGATGGTGTCATCTGCATATCTGAGGTTATTGATATTTCTCCCGGCAATCTTGATTCCAGCTTGTGCTTCTTCCTTGAGAGTTAACAATTCTTGAAGGATCAGTCATAGAAGGAAACCTACACTTTATACACATTCTTTTCTTCCCCCTCTGTGGGGAAGAAATTTTGATAGGGAATATTAGAGGAAAAATTCCCTCCAGTTTCAGGCACAGAGAGGGAAAACAGTAATAGTTTTGAAAGAGGAGCAGATATTTTTTTCCATAAAAATGGCCTGCCTTCTAAAGAAAATCACATTACCAAAGGCTTATGTGATATGGGTAAAAAGCAATGAAAAAACTCCAGGCTCATTTCTGTCTCATGTAAGGGAAGAAGAAAAAGGCTAAAGAATATTTTTGACATTACAGCCTAGGGATTCAAACAAACTAAAAAAGCTGAGATTTAATTGTAAGATTATAGAATATTTCTCCTCCCTAACATCTTGCCCCTACATCAATAGGGCTCCTGAATAATAACAATGGATTACACATAAAAGAGCTATTAGTTATAAGACATGGACTCTACTTAAGAAAAGGTTCACAGGAAAACACAGAGACACATATGGGAAGAAAAAAAAGAAAATGAGAGAAAACTATACCCTTGGTGGTAACCATATTTACAATAAACATTAAATAAAACACAACCCTTACCCAGATGTCTTAGCTGGTTTGGGAAGCTATGGCAAAATACCATAAATTGTAGGCCTTAAACGACAGATATTTACTGTTCCTAGTTATGGATACTGTGAAGTCTAAAATCAAGGTTCTAGTAGATTCAGAGTTTGAAGAGAGACTTCTTCCTGGTTTGTAGATGGTCATCTTCTCTTATGTCCTCACACGGCCTTTCCTTGGTACATGCTCATGGAGAGTGAGACATTTTGAGTTTCTTCTTTTGTAAGGTTGCTAATTCCATCATGATGGCCTCATCTTCATGACCTAATCTAACTCTAATTATCTCCTAAAGACTCTACCTGTGAGTGTCTTCACATGGGGATTAGGACATCAATATTTGAATGTAGGTGTGGGGACACAAACATTCAGTTCATATCATGAGGTTAACAGAAAACTTTTATTAAAGTTTACTTACCTCAGTTCCTTGCTTCCCTTGTGGCTCAGCTGGTAAAAAATCCACCTGCAATGAGGGAGACCTGGGTTCTATCCCTGGGTTGGGAAGACCCCTTGGAGAAGGGAACGGCCACCTACTCCAGTATTCTAGCCTGGATAATTCCGTGGACTGTAATGTAAAGTCCTTGGGGTCTCAAAGAGTTGGACACAACTGAATGACTTTCACTTTCACCTCAGTTCCATACCCAACACAATGCTTGGCTTTCAAAAAAAAATTACAAACTTCTCTCATGGGCCAGTGATTGAGAACCTGCCTGACAATGCAGGGGACACAGTTTGATCCCTGTACTGCAAAGATCCCACATGTGACAGAGGAACTAAGCCCATGTACCACAACTACTGAGCCCAAGCTCTAGAGTGTGGGAGCCGTAACTGCTGAAGCCTGTGCATCCAGAAACTGTATTCTGCAGTGAGAGAAGCCACCACAGTGAGAACCCCATGGCTCACATGGAAGAGTAACCCCAACTTGCTACAACTAGTGAAAGCCCATGCACAGCAATGAAGACCCAGAATGGCCAAAGGAGGGGGAAAAAAAAAAAAGACAGGGCAGAAGGCATAAGTGATATCAATTCAGTTGCTCCATCATGTCCGACTCTTTGCACCCCATGGACTGCAGCACACCAGGCCTCCCTGTCCATCACCAACTCCTGGAGCTTGCTTGAACTCATGTCCATCAAGTTGGTGATATCATCCAACCATCTCACCCTCTGTTGTCCCCTTCTTTCTACCTTCAATCTTTCCCAGCATCGGAGTCTTTGCCAATGAGTTAGTTCTTCACATCAGGTGGCCAAAATATTGGAGTTTCAGCTTTAGGATCAGTCTTTTCAATGAATATTCAGGACTGATTTCCTTTAGTATTGACTGGTTGGATCTCCTTGCAGTTCAAAGGACTCTTGAGAGTCTCCTCCAACACCACAGTTCAAAAGCATCCAATCTTCACTGTTCAGCTTGCTTTATAGTCCAACTTTCACATCTGTACATGACTACTGGAAAAACCATACCTTTGACTAGACAGACCTTTGTTGGCAAATTAATGTCTCTGCTTTTTAATATGCTGTCTAGATTGGTCATCGCTTTTCTTCCCAGGAGCAAGTGTCTTTTAATTTCATGGATGAAGTCACCATCTGCATTGATTTTGGAGCTCAAGACTGTCTGAGCTCAATAAAGCCTGTCACTGTTTCCATTGTTTCCCCGTCTATTTGCCATGAAGTGATGGGACCAGATGCAATGGTCTTAGTTTTCTGACTGTTGAGTTTTAAGTAAACTTTTTCACTCTCATCTTTCACTTTCATCAAGACGTTTGTTAGTTCTTGTTTGCTTTCTGCCATAAGGGTGGTGTTATCTGCATATCTGAAGTTATTGATATTTCTCCCAGAAATCTTGATTGCTGCTTGTGCTTCATCCAGACCAATATTTCACCTGATGTACTCTGAATATAAATTAAATAAACAGGGTGACAATATACAGCCTTGCCATGCTCCTTTTCCTATTTGGAACCAGTCTGTTGTTCCATGTCCAGTTCTAACTGTTGCTTCTTGACTTGCATACAGATTTCTCAGGAGGCAGGTCAGGTGGTCTAGTATTCCCATCTCTTGAAGAATTTTCCACCGTTTGTTGTGATCCACCTAGTCAAAGGATTTGGCATAGTCAATAAAGCAGAAGTAGATGTTTTTATGGAACTCTTTTGCTTTTTCTATGATCCAGCGGATGTTGGCAGTTTGATCTTGGTTCCTCCGCCTTTTCTAAATCCAGCTTGAACATCTGGACGTTCATGGTTCATGTACTGTTGAAGCCTGGCTTGGGGAATTTGAGCATTACTTTGCTAGCATGTGAAATGATTGCAATTGTGCTGTAGTTTGAGCATTCTTTGGCATTGCCTTTCTTTGGGATTGGAATGGAAACTTACCTTTTCCAGTCCTGTGGCCACTGCTCAGTTTTCCAAATTTGTTGGCATATTGAGTGCAGCACTTTCACAGCATCATCTTTCAGGATTTGAAAAAGCTCAACTGGAATTCCATTACCTCCATAGCTTTGTTCGTAGTGATGATTCCTAAGGCCCACCTGACTTCACATTCCAGGATGTCTGGCTCTAGGTGGGTGATCACACCATCATGGTTATGCAGGTCATGAAGATCTTTTTTTTGGATGATCCAATGGATGTTGGCAATTTGATCTCTGGTTCCTCTGCCTTTTCTTATTTGAAAGTTCACGGTTCATGTACTGCGAATTTGTAAGGAGACACAAAAGACCCCAAACAGCCAAGGCAATCTTGAAAAAGAAAAACAGAGCTGGAGGATTCAGGCTCCTTGACCTCAGACTATACTCAAAGCTACAGTCATCAAACCAGTGTGGTATTGTCACAAAAATAGAAATATAGGCAATGGAACAGGATAGAAAACACAGAAATAAGCCCATGCACCTATGGTCAGTTAATCTATGACAAAGAAGTCAAGACTACACAATGCTGTAAAGAAAGTCTCTTCAATGAAAGACAACCAACAGATTGGGAGAAAATATTTGCAAATGGTGTGATTGATAAGGGATTAGTCTCCAAAATTTATAAACAGCTTATGAAGCTTAAGAGCATCCAAATAAACCCACTCAGAAAATGGACAGAAGACCTGAATAGACATTTCTTCAAAGAGGGCATTCAGATGGCCAATAGGCACATGCAAATATGTTCAACATCACTACCTATTTGAGAAACACAAATCAAAACTACAATGAGAGGACTTCCCAGGTGGTGCAGTGGATACTGCACGGAACATGAATTTAGCCCCTGATTGGGGAAGATCTCACATGCCATGGAGCAATTAGGTCCATGAGTTACAACTACTAAAGCCCACATGCTACAGCTACTGAAGCTCACTCACCTAGATCCTGTGCTCTGCAACAAGAGCAATCACTGCACAGCACACCCAGAACAAAAAGTAGCCCTCACTCTCCAGAACTAGAGAGAATCCTTGCAAAGAAACAAAGACCCAGTGCAGCCAAAAATTTAAAAAACAAAACAAAACAAAACAAAACACAGTGAGATATCACCTCACACTGGTCAGAATGTCTGTCATTAAAAATTCTAAAACAACAAATGATGGAGAGTGTCTGGAAAGAAGGGACTCCTCTTGCCCTGTTGGTGGGAATGTGAATTGGTACAGCTTCTATGGAGAACAGTATGGTGGTTCCTTATGAAAACAAAAGTAGAGCTACCATATGACTCTGAAATCCTACTCCTGGGCATATATCCAGAGAAGAATGGCCCCAAAAGATACATGCACATAATGTTCTTTGCAGCACTGTTTACAATAGCCTAGAGATGGAAACAACATAAATGTACATAAAGAAGAGGTAGTACATATATTCAATGGAACATTACTCAGCCATTAAAAAGAATGAAGTAATGGCATTTGCAGCAACATGCATGGACCTAGAGAAACTCAACCTTAGTGAAGTAAGTCAGACATAGGAGGAGAAATATGATATGACATCCCTTATATGTGAAATCTAAAAAGAAATGATAAAAGTGAACTTACAAAACAGAAAGAGACTTGCAGACTTAGAAAAGAAACTTATGGTTGCCCAGTGGAAGGGATAGTTGTGGAGTCTGGGAAGGTCATTAACACACTGCTGTTTTTTAAAATGGATAACCAACAGAGACCTAGTGTATAGCACATGGAACTCTTCTCAATGCTAAGTGCCAGCCTGGATAGGAGGAAGATTTTGGGGAGAATGAGAATGGATACATGTGTATGTATGGCTGAGTCCCTTTGCTGTTCACCTGAAATGACAATGACGTTATTAATCAGCTATACCCTAATACAAAATGTTTTTGATGTAAAAAAAAAAAATAAAAAAAAAACTCTGAAAAGGGATCAAAAGGAAATTCTAAAACTCAAAAAACATAAAAGAAATGAAGACTATCTTAAATGGAATTATCAATACACTGCACACAGCCTAGTAAATAATGACTTTTAAGATATGTCAATGGAAATTTTTTAAACCAAAATAAAAATGGAAAAAAAAATTTAATTTTTACAAAACTTTTTATTTTGTATTGCAGTGTAGCTGATTAACAAACAATGTTGGGATAGTTTCAAGTGATCAGCAAATAGACTCAGCCATGCTATATGTATCCATTCTCCACCCACTGCCACCCCTCATCCAGGCTGCCATATAACATTGAGCAGAAGTCCATATGTTACACAGTGTGTCCTTGTTGATTACCCATTTTTAATATAGCAGTGTGTACATGCCCATCCCAAGCTTCCTAACTATATCTTCTCCCAACTTTTCCCTCTGGCAACCAGAAAGTTATTTTTTATGAGTAGAACAAGCCCCAAGACTATGGGGCAGTTACAAAAGGTACACATATGGCAAATCAGAAGGAAAAGAAAAAGAAGAGAGATATTTTGAGTGATATAGCTTAGTATTTTCCAAAATTAATAACAGATACAAACCACAGATCCAGGAAGCTTAGAGGATATAAAATTGGATATGTACCAAAATATCTACACCACAGCACATAGTATCCAGACTACAAAAAACAAAGTCAAAGATGAAATCTTAAAGGAAGCCAGTGAAGAAAACACCTTCCCTAGAGAGAAATAAGGATAAGAATTACACTGGACTCATAAAATACCAGGCAAGCAAGACAGTGAAGTGAAATACGTTATCTATTAAAAGGAAGAACACCAACCTAGAATTCTATATCCTGCAAAATTATCCATTAAAAGTGAATGAGAAATAAAGACTTTTTTAAACAAAAACAGAGTGAATTTTTAACTCTGCCTTGCAAAATATGCTAAAAGAAGTTCTTCAATAAGAAGGGAAATATGTAGATCATAAACTTAGATATACAAAGGAGCATCAGAGAAGGAATAAGTGAATGTAAAATAAAATGTTTTATTTTTCACATTCTTAATTGAATTAATGCTAGTAATATCAACAATGCATTTGGTGATTATAGCATATTGATCAGTAAAAGGAATGGCACCAAGGTTATAAGGGACAAGATAGTTGTCACAAATGGCAAGATTTTCTTAAATTTTATGGTTAAACAACACTTCATAATCTTTATATACATAAAGCACATCTACATCCATTCATTGATCAATGCACATTTAGATGATTTCTATAGCTTGGCTACTGTGAATAATGCTGCAATGAACCTAGAAGTGAAGATAGCTCTTAGAGAAATTGATTCTATTTTATTTGGATATGAGTCCAGAACTAGAATTAATGGATCAAATGGTAGTTTTCATCTTCAACTTTTTTTGGAAGAAATTTTATACTGTTTTCCAGAGCAGCTGTACCAATTTAAATTCCTACCAGCAGTGTTACAGGATTCCCATTTCTTCACATTCTTGCAAAGACATGTCTGTTATATTTTACTATTTTTGTTATGCCTGTTATTACACAGAGGTGATAGTTCATTATGATTTTGATTTGAATTTCTCTGATGACTAGTCACGTTGAGTACATTTGTGTACACCTGTTGGCCATTTATGTGTCTTTTTTTTTTTTTCCTAGAGAAATGTCTATTCAGGTACTTTGTACACTTTTTAAGTGGGGTTGTTTGCTTTTTTGCCATTGAGTTGTATGAGTTTCATATATTTTGGATAAAAATCCCTTATCAGGTACATAATTTGTAAATATTTTCTTCCGTCCCCTAGGTTGCCTTTTCAATTTGCTGATTTGCTGCCTTAGCTACTAAGTTTGATTTAGTCCCATTTCTTATTTTTGCTTTTGCTGCCAGTGATCTTGGTGTCATATCCAAAAGATTACTGCCTAGAAGAGTGCCAAAATTTTTTCCTTGTTTTCTACTGATTGCTAGGTACTGTTTCAGGTCTTACATTCTTTAATTCATTATGTTTAAGTTTTGGTTTGTGGTTTAAGGGCTCAGTTTTCTTCTTATGCCTATGAATATCCAATTTTCCTAGCCGCATTTATTGAAGAGACTGTCCTTTCCCTATTTTTTATTGAAGGTAAGTGAAAATGTTAGTTGCTTAGTTGTGTCTGACTTTGTGACTCCATGGACTATAGCCTGCCAGGCTCCTCTGTACATGGAATTCTCCAGTCAAGAATATTGGAGTGGGTAGCCATTACTTTTCTCCAGGTGTCTTCCCAACCCAGGGACTGAACCCACATCTCCTGCATTGTAGGCAAGATTCTTTACCATCTGAGCCATGAGGGAAGCCCTTTGTTAAGATAAAATGAAGTTGCTCAGTCGTGTCCGACTCTTTATGATCCTATGGAGTAGCCAGGGTCCTCCATCCATGGGATTTTCCAGGCAAGAGTACTGGAGTGGGTTGCCATTTCCTTCTCCAGGGGATCTTCCCAACCCAGGATCGAATCCGGGTCTCCCGCATTGTAGGCAGATGTTTTACTGTCTGAACCACCTTTGTTAAGATAGGATGATGGAAAATGTGATGTTTTATTTTTGGATTCTCTATTTTGTTCCACTGGTATGAATGTAAGTTTTTATGTCAGCACAAAACTGTTTTGATTAATGTAGCATTGTAATACAGTTTGAAGTCAGGATGTGTGAAGCCTCTGACTTTTCATTTTGCTCCATAGTGCTTTAACTGTTGGGAGTTGTTTATAGTTCCATATGAATTTTAGGATTATTTTTTCTATTTCTGTGAAAATGTTTTTGGAATATTGATAGGAATTACACTGATTCTGTGGATCACTTTGGGTAGTATCAAAATTTTAACAAGTTATTTTTTCCAATTCATAAGCACAGGATTTTTTTTTTCATTTATCTGTATCTTCTTCAGTTTCTTTCATTAATGCTTTATAGTCATCAGTATACAATCTTTCATCTTCTTCGTTAAATTTATTCTTAAGTATTTTATTCTTTTTGATGACATTATAAATGGGATTGTTTTCTTTTTCAGACAGTTCACTGTTAGTTTATAAAAATATAATAGATTGTTAAATATTGATTTTGTATCCTACAAGTATAATGGATATTCATTTATTAATTCAACAGTTTTTTTCATGGAGATTTTTAGGTTTTTTATATATAAGATCAAGTCACTTGCAAACAGAAAAAAAAAATATTTCTTCCTTTCCATTTTGGAGGCCTTTTATTTTGATTTTTTATTGCCTAATTGCTCTGGCTAAGCCTTCCAGTACCATGTTGAATAAAACAGGTGAGAGTGGCCACCCTTCTATTATTTCTGATCTCAGAAAAAACTTTCAGATTTTCACCATTGAGTAAAATAGCTTTATTATGCTCTTAAGAAGATTTTTTATATACTTAATTCGTTGACAGCTTTTATTATGAAAGAATGTTTTTTTTTTTGTCAGGTGTTTTCCCTGCATCTCTTAAGATGATTGTATGAGTTTTGTTCTACATTCTATTAATGTGATATGTCACGTATACAGTTCACTCTTGAACAGTGTGGGAATTAGGGAATTAGTGAATAACTTTAGTCAACCCTCTGTATCTGCAGTTTTGCATCTGTGTATTCAAATAACCATGGATTGTGTTGTATAGTAGTATATATTTATGGAAAAACCCCCACATATAAGTGGACTGATGATACAGTTCAAATTAGTGTTGCTCCATGATTGATTGTATTAATTTGCATATATTGAGTTATTTTTGCAACTCAGGTATAGATCTCTCTTGATTATGGTGCATGATCCTTTCAGTATGCTGTTGAATTTGGTTTGCTAATTTGTTGAGGATTTTTTTCTTATGTTCATTAGATAATTTGGCCTATATTTTTTTTTTCTTGTACTGTCCTACTGTGGTTTGAGTATCAGCATAATGATAGTCTCAAAAATTGAGTTTGGGTGTCTTCTCTTCAATTTCTTGGAAATGTCTGAGAAGTACACACCTTAACAAATTTAAAAATACACAAACTATACAAAGTATGATCTTAGATCGAAAGAGAATTAATCAGATATCAATAAATAAAAATTCCTAGAAAATTATCAACAACTTGTAGACTAAATAATACACTAAATACACATACATTCAACATCTATTTATGATTAAAAAAAAAAGACTCTCCAGAAAGTGGGCATAGAGGGAACATCCCTTAACATAATATAAGGATTATATGACAATCACATAGATAACATCATATCAGTGCTGAAAGCATTCCTTCCAAGATCCGGAATAAGACAAGGATGCCTACAAATAAATGGAATTGAAACTGGAATGACACAATACTATTCATAGAAAATCCTAAAGGCACCACCAAAAAACTACAAGAGTTCATTAATGAATTCAGTGAAGTTGCAATATACAAAATTAACACACAGAAATCTGTTGCCTTTCTATACACTAACAACAGACTATTAAAAGGGATGTTAAGGAAACAATCCCATTTACCGTTGCATCAAAGAGGGTATAATATCTAGGAATAAACTACCTAAGAAGGCAAAAGACCATTACTCTCAAAACTATGAGTATGATGAAAGACACTTAAGAGTACATAAACAGATGGACAGATATATTGTGTTTTGGGATTGGAAGAATCAATATGGTCAAAATGACCATACAACTGAAGGTAATCAACAGATTCAATATAATACCTATCAAATTACCAACAGTAATTTTCACAGAACTAAACAAAAAATTTTTCAATTTGTATAGAAACACAAAAGACCCAGAATAGTCAAAACAATCTTGAGAAAGAAAAATGAAGCTGGAGGAATTATGCTCCTTGACTTCAGACTATTCTACAAGTATTCAGTAATCAAATCAGTATGGTACTGGCACAAAAACAGGCACATAGATCAATGGAACAAGACAGACAGTCCAGAAATAAGCCTACATACTCATGGTCAATTAATCTATGTCAAAGAAGGCAAGAATATACAATGGAGAAAAGATAGTCTCTTCAATAAGTAGTGCTGGAAAAACTGGACAGTTACAAGCAGAAAATTAGAATATTCTCTAATACCACATTCAAAAATAAACTTAAAATGTATTAAAGACCTAAATATAAGAAAGGATACTCTAAAACTCCTAAAGAAAAACATACACAGAACATTCCTTGACATAAAGCATAGAAACATTTTTTTTTGGTTCTATCTTCTAGAGTAATAGAAATAACAGCAAAAATAAAGAAATGGAACCTAATTAAATTTAGAAGCTTTTGCACAGAAAAGTAAATCATAAACAAGATGAAAAGACAACCTACAAAATGGAAGAAACTATATGCAAATAATGCAATCAACAAGGGCTTAATTTCCAAAATATACATTTTACAGAGATATAAATTAAAAAAAACAAAAGTGGGCCAAATAACTAAATAGATATTTCTCCAAAGAAGACATTCAGATGGCTAAAATACACATGAAAAGATGCTCAACATCACTCATTATCAGAGAAATGCAAATCAAAACCACAATGAGGTACCATTTCACACCAGTCAGAATGGCAGCGATCCAAAAGTCTACAAGCAATAAATGCTGGAGAGGGTGTGGAGAAAAGGGAACCCTCTTACACTGTTGGTGGGAATGCAAACTAGTACAGCCACTATGGAGAACAATGTGGAGATTCCTTTAAAAACTGGAAATAGAACTGCCTTATGACCCAGCAAGCCCACTGCTGGGCATACACACCGAGGAAACCAGAATTGAAAGAAACATGGGTAACCCAATGTTCATCACTGCACTGTTTATAATAGCCAGGGCATGGAAGCAACCTAGATGTCCATCAGCAGATGAATGGATAAGAAAGCTGTGGTACATATACACAATGGAGTATTACTCAGCCATTAAAAAAAATACATTTGAATCAATTCTAATGAGGTGGATGAAACTAGAGCTAATTATAGAGTGAAGTAAGCCAGAAAGAAAAACACCAATACAGTATACTAACGCATATATATGGAATTTAGAAAGATGGTAATGATAACCCTGTATGTGAGACAGCAAAAGAGACACAGATGTATAGAACAGTCTTTTGGACTCTGTGGGAGAGGAGAGGGTGAGATAATTTGGGAGAATGGCATTGAAACATGTATAATAATATACAAGAAATGAATTGCCAGTCCAGGTTTGATGTAGGATACAGGACGCTTGGGGCAGGTGCACTGGGATGACCCAGAGAGATTTTGGTATGGGGAGGAAAGTGGGAGGGGGGTTCAGGATGCGGAACATGTGTACACCCCTGGCAGATTCATGTTGATGTATGGCAAAACCAATACAGTACTGTAAAGTAAAATAAAATAAAATAAAATCTGAAAAAAAGAAAAAAAACACACAAAAATTTCAATGAAAAATGGGCAGAAGACCTAAATAGACATTTCTCCAAAGAATACATGTACATGGGCAACAGGCACATAAAAAGATGCCCAACAATGCTAATTATTCAGTTCAGTTCAGTTCAGTGGCTCAATCATGTCTGACTCTTTGTGACCCCATGAATCACAGCACGCCAGACCTCCCTGTCCATCACCAACTCCCAGAGTTCACTCAAACTCATGTCCATCGAGTCGGTGATGCCATCCAGCCATCTCATCCTCTGTCGTCCACTTCTCTTCCTGACCTCAATCCCTCCCAGCATCAGAGTCTTTTCCAATGAGTCAACTCTTCGCATGAGGTGGCCAAAGTACTGGAGTTTCAGCTTTAGCATCAGTCCTTCCAATGAACACCCAGGACTGATCTCCTTTAGGATGGACTGGTTGGATCTCGTTGCAGTCCAAGAGACTCTCAAGAGTCTTCTCCAACACCACAGTGCAAAAGTGTCAATTCTTCAGTGTTCAGCTTTCTTTACAGTCCAACTCTCACATCCATACATGACCTTTGGAAAAACCATAGCCTTGACTAGATGGACATTTGTTGGCAAAGTAATGTCTCTGCTTTTGAATATGCTATCTAGGTTGGTCATAACTTTCCTTCCAAGGAGTAAGTGTCGTTTAATTTCATGGCTGCAGTCACCATCTGCAGTGATTTTGAGCCCAAAATGCTAATCAAAATACAATGAGGTACCAGCTCACACCTATCAGAATGGTTATCATTTAAAAAAAATTATAAATAACACATGCTAGAAAGGGTGTAGGAAAAAGGGAACCTGCCTACACTCTTAGTAATGAAAATGGCACAGAAACTATGGATAAGTATGGAGATGCCTTAAAAAAAACTAAAAATAGAATTACTATATGATCCAGCAATCTCACCTCTTCATATGTCTAGAAAAGAAGAAAACTAACTCAAAAAGATACTTGCACCCCAATGTTCATAGCAGCACTACTAACAATAGCCAAGACATGAAGGCGACTAAAATGTCCATTGACAGATGAAAGGATAAAGAAGATATGGTATATATACACAACGGAGTACTGTGCTGTGCAACACAGCCGTAAGAAGAGTAGAACAATGTTACTTGCAGCAATAAGGATGGATCAGAGATTATCATACTAAGTGAAGTAAGTCAGACAAAGACATATACCATATGAAATCACTTATATGTGAACTCTAAAAAGAAATGATACAAAGGAACCTATTTATAAAACAGAAATAGCCTCACAGATATAGGGAAAAAAAAAAAAAAAAAAAACAGGATTACCAAAGGTGAAAGGATGGAGGAATGACTTGGAAATTCAGGATTAACAGGTATACACCGCTATATATAAAATAAGCAACAAGGACCTTCTATAGCACAGGAAATTATATCTAAAATCTTATAATACCCTATTATGGAAAATAACCTGAAAAAGAATATGTGTGTATGTATATATATATATATATATATATATATATGTATATATAACTTGGGCACTTTGCTATATACCTAAAACAATGAAACTGTAATTTATCAAAATCTGTGGGATGTTGTAAAAACAAGGCTTAGAGGGAAATTCATGGCACTGCATGCATATATTTGAAAAAATTCTAAAATTAATAATCTAAGTTTCTGCATTAGGAAAATATGGAAAGAAGAATAATTTAAGCAATTTAAGAATAATCTAAAAAATAATAAAAATCACAATAGAAATCAATGAAACTTAAAACACAAAATAACCAAATCAAGACAGCAAAGTTTTTTTAAGATCAACAGAATTGTTAAATACCTAGAAAGATTATCCAGGAAAAAGGGAGAAACTACAAGCTACTAACAGCAGAAATGAAAGAAGGATCATCACTATCAATCTCATATACGTTAAAATGATAGCAATGAAATATAATGAATAAATCTGTGTCTACCAATGTGATAACTTAAATGAAATGGACTGATGGCTCAAAAGACACAAACACTACTCATCTAGGAGAAATAGATAATCTTAATAGACCTATATTTTTAAAACTGATTATATAACTAATAACCTTGCAAAAAGGAAAGCACAAGGGTCATATGGTTCCAAGAGTGAATTCTATTAAATATTTGAGGAAGAAGTTATATCAATTCCCTACAATCTCTTCCAGGAAAACCAGAGGATTCACCATATATCTCAACCTATGAGGCCAGCATTACTACTAAAACCAAGGACCATGCAAGAAAGGGAAACTACACTCCAGTATCTCCCACGAATATAGATACAAAAGTTCTCACCAAAATACTAGCAAATCAAATCTAATAATGTATAAATATCAATTACACTATATGATCATATGGGATTTATTCTAGGTAGGCAAGTCTCACTTAATATTCAAAAAACTTAATTAAAGTAATCCATCACATCAACAAAGTAAAGAAGAAAAATCATATAATCATATTAATCCATGCAGAAAAAGCATGGAATAAATTGAATCCATTCAGAAAAAGCACTGAATAAACTGAACAAGCTTTTGAATAAATTGAATAAATTAAGCATGAATAAATTAAATCCAGCCAGAAAAAGCATGAATAAATAGAACAACAATTCGTGAAGAAAAACAAAAAAATTGAAAGTCAAAAAGTAGTCTTCCAGCACATTGAGAGCAGAGAAGAGATTCTCCAACTCAATTCAGGACATCTATAAAAGATATAGAGCTACTATCATATTTAGTGTGACAAACTAGTGCTTTCCTTTTGTGACTGAGAAGAAGGGAATGATGCTGTCTTACTCAATATCAAGCTGAAACACCTCATAGTGAATAAGACAAGAAAAGGAAACAACATTTATACATATCGAGAAAAAAGATAAAATAATATCATTTTTATTTTGTTCACAGATATTATTCTCTAAGTAGAAAAACCAAAAGAATTTAAACAACATCAACAACAATGCTAACAAATAAGCAATTACAGCAAGCTTGTTATAGGACTTAATAAGCAATTATAGCAAGGTTGTTATAGGACTCAAAATTAATATATAAAACTGAATCACTTTTTCATATAATAGTAATTTACAAGTAGAATCTGAAGTTAAAAGCACAATACCACTTAACAAACAAATGAAAATAATAAGGGAAAAAATATAACAAATATATAAAGTTATTTTTTGTGGAAATATAAAACACCAGTGGGAAAAAATCAAAGCAGATATACATAACTGAAAAAATGTTCCATTTTTATGAATAAGAAAATTCAATATTATTAAAATATCAATTATTTCCAACTTGATCTATAAATTCAATGCAATACAAATAAAAACCACAGTAAGTTATTTTCTGTCCATCAACAAACTGATCCTAAATTTAATATAGCAAAGGCAAAAATTCCATAATAAACAATAAAATGTAGAAGAAGAAAGAAGAGAAAGGGGTAGGAGAAGAAGAAGAAATAGAAGGAATAAAAGGAGAAAAAACAGCAACTATAAAGTTGGAGGACTGATGATATCCAACTTCAAGACTCACTACAAAGCTACAGCTATCAAGACAGTGTGGTATCAATGAAAGAAAAGACAGGGAGATCAGTAAAACAGACTAGAACACTCAGAGATAATCTGTCTCAATTAACATGAACTGATCTCTAACACAGGAACAGAAACAGTGAAATGCAGAAAGGATGATTTGTTTGACAAAGGGTACTGGAACAAGTAGATATAAAAAAAAATTCAATCTAGTCATAGGCCTTGTATCTTTTACAAAAATTAACTTACAATGAATCATAGACAAATGTAAAATTCAAAATTGTAAAATTTCTAGAAGAAAACGTATGAAAAATTCTAAATAACCTCTATTTGATAGTGAGACTTTAGTTATAGCAATAAAAATGTGATCCATAAAAGAAAATATTCATAAGATGCATATTAAATAAATGAAAACTTCTGCTCTGTGAAAGATACTGTTGAAAGAATGGAAAGACAAGGCACACACTGAGAGGAAATAATTACCCAGCACATATCTGATAAAGAACATATTCAAAATATACAAAGAAGTCTTAACACTCAAGAAAGTAAACAAGCTAAGTAAAAAGTAACATTACATGTTACTAGGGAATTGAAAACTGAACAATCAGATACAATTACACAGCTATCAATATAGCTTAAATTAAAAAAAAATGACAGTATCTGCTTGTGAGGATGTGGAACAACAGGAACCCTCATTCACTGCAGGTGGGAATGAAAAATGAAACAGTTTTGGAAGACAGCTTGGCTGTTTTTTACAAAAGTAAGTGTAGATTTATCATACAATCCAGCAATCAGTCTTTTAAGTATGTACTTGAGTTGAAAACATGTCCACATGAAAACCTGTGTGTAGACATTTTAGTACTTTTATTTATAATTGCCAAAAACTGGAAGCATCCAAAATATCCATCTATAAGTAAATGGATAAACAACCAAGATGCATCCATGCAATAGAATATTATTTAGCAATAAAAAGAAATAAGCATTGAGCCACAAAAAGAAATGAAGAACCCTAAACATATATTGCTAAGTTTTACAAGCTACATAGTATATGATTTCAACTATATGACATTCTGGAAAAGGATAAAACTATGAAGCACAAGCTGGAATCAAGATTGCTGGGAGAAATATTAATAACCTCAGATATGCAGATAACACCACTCTTATGGCAGAAAGTGAAGAGAAACTAAAAAGCCTCTTGATGAAATTGAAAGTGGAGCGTGAAAAGTTGGCTTAAAGCTCAACATTCAAAAAACTAAGATAATGGCAACTGGTCCCATCAATTCATGGCAAATAGATGGGGAAACAGTGGAAACAGTGTCAGACTTTATTTTTTCAACTCCAAAATCACTGCAGATGGTGACTGCAGCCATGAAATTAAAAGACACTTATTCCTTGGAAGGAAAGTTATGACCAACCTAGACAGCATATTCAAAAGCAGAGACATTACTTTGCCAACAAAGGTCCGTCTAGTCAAGGCTATGGTTTTTCCAGTGGTCATGCATGGATGTGAGAGTTGGACTGTGAAGAAAGCTGAGCGCTGAAGAATTGATGCTTTTGAGCTGTGGTGTTGGAGAAGACTCTTGAGAGTCCCTTGGACTGCAAGGAGATCCAACAAGTCCATTCTACAGGAGATCAGTCCTGGATGTTCTTTGGAAGGAATGATGCTAAAGCTGAAACTCCAGTACTTTGGCCACCTCATGCGAAGAGTTGACTCATTGGAAAAGTCTCTGATGCTGGGAGGGATTGGGGGCAGAAGGATAAGAGGACGACAGAGGATGAGATGGCTGGATGGCATCACCAACTCGAAGGACGTGAGTTTGAGTGAACTTTGCGAGTTGGTGATGGACAGGGAGGCCTGGCATGCTGCAATTCATGGGTCGCAGAGTCAGACATGACTGAGCAACTGAATTGAACTGAATTGATGGAGACAGTATGAGCACCAATGTCTGCCAGCAGTTAGGAAATGAGGAGGCAAGTAGAGAAGGAAAAGATAAATAAGTGAAGCACAGGGAAATTTTTCTGGTGGTTAAACTATTCTGTATGATACTATAATGATAGATATATAACAATATGCAGTTCTTAAAACCCATAAAACTGTAAAACACAGAGTGAATCTTAATGTAAACTCTGGACTTTAGTTAATAATTATGGACCAATGTTTGTTCATTAATATAACACATATGCCACATTAATGCAAGATGTTAAAAGAGAAAACTGTAGGGCAAGGAAGTATGGAACTCTATACTATGTGCTCAAATTTTCTGCAAATCTAATACTGTTTCCAAAAATAAAGTCTAGTAATTTAAAGGTAATAATAAAGGAGTGCCCCATCTCCAATGTTTTTACAACTGTTTTCACAGCAGAATATTTCTTGAAATAGTTATTATGTTGGCAATATGGCTTTTTCCTTAAGCCTTCTTGACTAAGCACCATAACTCCATGAAATTTCCTGCCCTGGGTGTCTTTATTTTATGCACCAAAGATTTTTGTCCTTAGCATATTGTCCACTGACCAAAGTTTAATCATGGAATGTTTGGCAGTATCCTTAATCATTCTTGACACGGTCACAGACAGTACTTTTGTATGTTTTGAGTAATGGGTAAGGTTAAGAAGAGTTGGGAGGCAGAGGGGTGTTCTTGCTACTTCTTTCTGAGCACAAAGCTTGTAACTGACATCTCATTGCTTTTCTTCTCTGAAATTTTCTCTTCAGTTTTGGAAAAGGACACATTCATCATGAGTGAATTGACCTATTTAAAATGCATCAAGCTATGAAATCTTTAAATCCTTGTCAAGACCAGGCTTTCCTCGAGAAAGGCACTTCATGATCTGATAGCTCACTGCAGAAAAAAATCTTTTTATTCGAATTTAAACAGAATGAATTACATGCCATTTGACCGACTTCATTTTCGATTCAAACAGTAACTCAAATTCTTGTTTAGTTCTTTTCTATGTGACTAGAGTCACTTTGCTCTTAACTGAATACTTATTAGCATATATTTACAATAAAAAATGTATGTATTAGTTTCTTCTCCTCTCTGACCTTTTTTTTTTCGTGATTTCCAATTTTTTACTTCTTTCTCATGAGGTATACAAAATAGTATGTCAAGTCTTTCTCTTCAGAAAGATGTATATATATGCTAAATCTTTCTCCTTGAAATATTGGATGGCTTTGAACATGATACATCATAAGGCACTGGAACTACATTACTATGGTATGAATTTATATCCTAACTCATTTGGATTTATTAGAGTCAAACTCAAGTCTGACTAAGTAAGCAAGATAGTCTTTTGGCTAAGGCCAATTGGAAACAACCACCACTCAGAAAATATAAAGATAACAATCATTTGTTTCACAGCTTCTAAAATGTATACAGATCCAGTTAGGCCTAGATGCTGCCACATTTCTCCCACAAATCACTTACCAAATTATATTGCAACTGTCTGTTGATTTCTCTGTCTCACCCATCTTTAAGTTTCACGAGAACAGAAACCAGGTCTAATATTTTTACCATATTATTCCCAGTCCCTAGCAAAGTATCTTTTTAAATTAGGTGCTCGTTAAATAATGAGATAAAGTAAGTAGGTATGCAAACAATATTAAACAAATGGCAAAGATTCTAACAGTGTGCCAGGGAATCATACTCTATTGAAAAATTTCCTCTATCCATTCTCTTCCAAGCAAGCCTAATTACATTTTTCCTGTTGTTTAAAAAGTATCTAAAAGTTTATTTACTGAAAAATGCTGAAGCAAAAAAACCCCATCTAATTGACCTTTCATATTTGTTCCACCTTTACATTATCTCATGTATCCATTTCTCAATGGATCCATATTCTTCTACTAACTCCTTTCATACTTGTTTGTAAGTATATTGTGTCATATTCTTTCCAAGGGGATATAATATTTAGGTAAGATTAACACACATGGAATCCAGAAAAATGGTACAGATGATCCTAGACTTGGAAAGGAATTATATTTACTTAAAATTATCCTTACTGTACTAATAATTTTATGGGATACTAATTCATGTAGCAGGGGGAAAAAAGTACCCCTCAATAATTCAGCTAGAGAAATGTTGAATTAAAACAAATTTGTAGATAACGCTAATGCTGGTCTTCTTGGAGTTCTTCATATACAATGCATGGTAAGAATCTCTAATAAGCAGACACTCTACAGACACATTCTGTGAAACACTTTCCTTGTGAAATGTTGGGAAGGATTAAGGTTCTGAAGGAGACATAGTTTCAGTCCCTGGGTTAGGAAGATCCTCTAGAGGAGGAAATGGCAACCCACTCTAGTATTCCTTCCTGGAAAATGCTATGGACAGAGGAGTCTGGAGGGCTATAGTTCATAGGGTCACAAAAAGTTGGACACAACTGAACATGCATGCATGCACATAAAGTTATGTAGTATACATTTTGTGGAATGCCCTACTAGGGAGGTAAGAAATTACTGAAGTTCAGAGTCTGTATTCTCCCTACCTTTGACAAGTTAAGTCCTAGAACATAGTGATGGATAGACAATATTGAAAAGTGACTGAATATCTGAGTGAATATAGTTAAACTGATGTCATCATGATGATGATAAGATGTGACTATTTGTTGTTTTTTTTTAACTTTTACATCTTTTTAATGAAAGTAGTTGAATGATTAGACTGTATGGGTACTTACAAGTATTTATAGGCTTTATCAGTATTAACTCATTTGAACCTCATCAAAACCCTATGACATAGATAGTTCTATGATTTATTTTTTCACTTTGTTGATGAACGCTGGAAGCCTAGAAGTTTAAATAAGTGTCAAAGGATACAAAACCAATAGGTGGAAAGCAAGACTAACAACTCAATTCCTTCTGCCTCTGGATCCTGCATTTATAACCGCATGACAGTATCGCTGAGTTTGTCTCAAATGTTCTGGCACTTGAGAAAAACCCTGATGGGTACAAAAAAATCAACAAGCCAGTTTTTCTTTCCTTCTGGAATTGAGGTCAAAAATTTAAAAACAGGACCAAAGATTAAATGATATCTTTCCCTTAGTCCCTGCTCAATGATGTTGAAAGGCATAAGGGAACACTTTTGGAGAGGAGTGAATGAAAACTGGACTCTATCTCAGGGCTGAAAGCTACTGGAATTTCAGCTTCATAATCTGTAAAATTGGGAATTATGTCACACAACAAACTGTGGACAATTCTTAAAGAGATGGGAATACCTGACCACCTTACCCGCCTCCTGAGACCTATATGCAAGTCAAGAAGCAACAGTTAGAACTGCACATGAAACAGTGAACTGTTCCAAAATTGGGAAAGGAGTACATCAAATCTGTATGTTGTCAGCCTGCTTATTTAACTTATATACAGAGTAGATCATGTGAAATGCCAGGCTGGATGAATCATTAGCTGGAATCAAGATCTCCAGAAGAAATATCGGTAACCTCAAATATGCAGATGATATCAATCTAATAGCACAAAGTGAAGAGGAACTAAAGAGCCTCTTGATGAAGGTAAAAAGGAGAATGAAGAGCTGGCTTAAAACCCAGCATTTAAAAAACTAAGATCATAGCATCTGGTCCCGTCACTTCAGGGCAAAGAAATGGGGGGAAAGTACAAGCAGTGACAGATTCTATTTCCTTGATCTTCAAAATAACTTCATGCTTGAAGCCATGAAATTAAAAGATGTTTGCTCTTTGGGAAAAAAGCTATGACAAAACTAGACAGCATATTAAAAAGGAGAGACATCACTTTGCAAACAAATGGTCAAAGCTATGATTTTTCCAGTAGTCATGTATGGATGTGAGAACTGGACCACAAAGAAGGCTGAGTGCCAAAGAATGTCTGTGTTCAAATTGTGGTGTTGGAGAAGACTCTTGAGAGTCCCTTGGACAGCAAGGAGATCAAACCAGTCAATCATAAAGGAAATCAACCCTGAATATTCATTGGAAGGACTGATGCTGAAGCTGAAGCTCTAGTACTGATGGGAACAAGTTGAGCCATTGGAACACCCCTGATACTGGGAAAGATCGAGGGCAGGAGGAGAAGGAGGTGACAGAGGATGAGATGGTTGGATGATATCACAGACTCAATGGACATGAGTTTGAGCAAACTCTGGGAGATAGTGAAGGACAGGGGAGCCTGGCGTGCTACAGTCCATGGGGGTGCAAAGGGTCAGACACAACTTAGTGACTGAACAACAACAATCTGTAAAATGGAGACAAGGCTTACTTTAGAGAGTTGTTCTGGGGATTAAAAAAATCATATGTAGAAAGGAACTCTAGAGCCAGAATATCAGAATTTGAATTCCAGCCCTAATATTTTCTAGCTGAGTAATCTTTTGTAAGTTGTTTAACCTATCTCTGCTTAGTTCCCTCATCTGTAAACTTGATTGGCCATAGTCTCTACCACACAGTATCACTGCAAGAATCAAATGAGTTGAAATACATAAGGCACTTACATCAAAGTCTCACCCATGGAAAGCACTGTGGACAAGTTAGTTATAGCAGTTAATCAGCAAATGGTACCTTTTATATGTATTTGTCCCAACAGCATGTACAAAAAGCATCAGGCTTTGATAAGCCTTATTTAATTATGATCACTGCATACACATTATGACCTTGCAATATGTTTAATTTTTCTGAACAATAGTCTTTTTTTCTTTTGTAAAATGCAAACAAAAAAGCCATGTCACAGGATTTTCAAGGACATTAAATTACTCATTATATGCAAAGCAAGGTACATAGAAGTTTTCAAAAATATTAGTATTTTCCTTACTTTCTCCCTTCCTTCTTTTGTTCACTCCTTCCCCTCTCCTTTCCTTTCATAATAGCCTTGACCTCTGATTCTTAAATATCATATAAAGATATATCTTCAACAATTTAGCTTGAATCTTTTAAAAACAAACTCACAAGGCACAATAATGTTTTCAATAGTGCTTTGGATATTAATTAACTCAGATACTATGATTTTGAAATGTATGAAAATAAATCTTTCTTATTGTAAATAAATATATTTATTGGAAAAAAATATATATATATATATTCAACTGATATACTAATAAATTTTGCTCCTTGCCTTACCAGAATGCTTGCAAGTGGTAAATAAAGACTTGAGAGAACTAGGTAAATATTCCCAATATCTTGAAACTATTTTAGAGGTGGAAAGAATCTGGTTTTCACGATCAAAGAGTATATTTTCTTCCAGTCTCCTGATTTAATGTAAATCTAATGAGGCAGAGAAATCTTGAGTCAAATTATCTCACTAGCTCTAAACCTCTAGGGCCCTGTGAACTCACAGATAGCTTCATGTACAAGCCTCAACACAAGCATTATGGGAAAATTGTTATTAGCTGTATTGATGCTGTGATTAAAAGCAATCTTACTTTATGTCCTTTGAGATACTTAAAATATTACAACCTGAAGACATTTAAAGATGTTCTAACCAATCAGCAGTAGTAACACCTTACATATATATTCAGTCTTATAGCTCTCAATGGAATATTACATGTATTATCACACACATCTCTGTGAAGGAGGCAGCACAAGTATTACAATCTCAACTTTATAAATTAGGCAAATAAAACACAGGTGAAATGTTATGCCCCAAATTTCACAGCTTATAAACAGAGACACAACTACAATACAGGTTTTATCTTAGTCTAAAAAACTGTAATTTCTGCCATACATCCTACTTCCCAAAAATGTATGTTAAAAATATTTTAAAAATTTGGTGGTGACATATTCAACATATAGTCATTTATCATTGTTTTTGATGAATTCTGGGTTTGGCTTATTGTCAAATTAATATCCTTTGGCCAAGGGAGCATCTTCTGCTCTAACCCCACTGCCAAATTCTCCCTAATAGTCAGACATACTGAAATTTTGAATAGGTCACCATTTGAACCTTTGAACCTAACTTTCCCTTTGGAACCATCTCTTTGAGTCATAACACCAAATTTGCTCTTTCTCTCTGAAATAATTGCATGGGAGAAAGAGAACAGGCCCCCATTAATCCCTCAATAGTCCCCCCACTGTTATTTTAAAGAAACTGTAGAGTAGTTTGAAATCTGAAATCTTTATGAAAGGATATAAAAATCACCCATGATCTTTACCCCCTACAGGGTAGTTGAGTACTGCTTTATGTCTCCTATGATCACTAGCAGTTGATGATGAGAGATGGGAATGATTAGAGTTAAAAACAAATAAGAGGGGACCTAGAGACTGTCATACAGAATGGAGTAAGTCAGAAAGAAAAAAAAATATTATACATTAATGTAGGTATATGGAATCTAGAAAAATGGTATAGGTAGTATACCTATACTATACCTATGGAAAAATTCTACTATTTGCAAAGTAGAAATAGACACACAGACACAGAGAACAAACTTATGGACACCAAAGTGGGAAAGGGTGTGGTGGGATGAATTGGGAGACTGAGATGACATATATACACTGCTGATATATTTATAGGCTTCTCAGGTGGCACTAGTGGTGAAGAATCCATCTGCTAAGGCAGGAGATGTGGGTTCGATCCCTGCATTGGGAAGATCCCCTGAGAAAGAAATGGCAACTCACTCCAGTATTCTTGCCTTTAAAGTCCCATGAAGGAGCCTGATGGACTATGGTCCATGGGGTTGGGTACTATGTATAAAATAGATAACTAATGAGAACCTACTGAAGAGCTCAGGGAACTCTACTCAGTGCTCTATGGTGACCTAAATGGGAAGGAAATCAAAAAAGAGGGGATGTATGTACACATGCTGCGGATTCACTTTGTTGTATATTAGAAATTAACACAACATTGTAAAGCAACTATACTCCAATAAAATTGATAAAAATAAAATAAGGGGGAGAAAACCAATTTGTATTTAGCATCAACTTCCTTTGAGTAATAATAGTAGAGTGTCAAAATACTTTTTAAAAAAGTACTTTCAGTCCTAAATATGTCTTTTACATAATGTGTGAGTGCTTCTGTATCTCAGTTTTCTCATATTAAAGTCATTGTAAGAATGATGATACCAAGCTTTATGGGATGTGCCAGCTGCTGTAATAAACACTTTACACAAGTGTGTTATCTTACTAAATCCTGAGAACAACCTTTAAATGTAAACTTTATCATTAACCCCATTTTACTCCTCAGGAAACAGAGAGAGAGTGGTTAATTAACCCAAGTCACAGAGTGAGTAGTGACAAAGCTGAGATGTGAACCCAGATCATCTCTCTCCAGGATCTCTGCCCTTATTCTAATCTACTAGCTCCATATGATTACTGGGGCTATTATTATTATTATTGTAAATTCATATTGAAAGGCAAACACTCTCTGTTCATTTAAATTAATTTCTACATCTTTTTGCACATAATGATCTTACCTTATCCCAAGCCTTAAGCAGGTTGTCTGTTAAACTTGACCTTGATTCCTACCTTCCTATCCAGGACTCTAGCTGGCATTTTCCTCCCTGGCATCTCACTTCATCTCCAGAACTGCCTCCAGCTGAGTGGTCACTTGTACTTGGATTTTGGTGTGTGATCAATGTTTCTTTGCTTAGTTATTTAGTCCTAGTTTGTGTTGGTGTGTGTGTGTGTGTTGTGTGTGTGTGTGTGTGTGTGTGTGTTTCAAATCAACGAAGAGAGTCATTGCTTAAAATTAAGAACAAGCCAAAACAAACAAACAACAAAAACCCAAAACAAATCTAGCCTTTAAATTCAAGAAGGAAAGCCCTCATCTCTGGCACATAAACACTTTGACATTCAAAATATCATTTATTAATTTGTTTTTTCTATCATTGCTATTTCCTCCACTGTTCCTCACCCTTTACAAACAGGACGTGACATGAGCACTGGTTGCATTGGTGAGAGAAACCCAGAGGGGAAGCAATGTTCTTATTTTTACAGCGCCAAGGCGCTCTCCCTAGGTTCACAAGTTCGGAACTACCATCTGTACTAGGGAGAGAGAGCCGGCAGAGAATAATGAGAAACCACTGAGAGGAAAGGCAATGATGCCAAAGGGGAAGATAAATCACCCACCTGTCAGGGTTTTAGATGCTGGAAATGTCATTTTAGTGAATAATTCAAGCCTCTCTCTCCAATTCCAAAAATGTGCCTTTGCTCAGTGCCCTTGCTTCCACACTGTTATGTGTGTAAGAGAGGGCACTGGCAGTGTGTCAAGGGCATCACACCTGACTATGCAGCCCACTCTATAAAAGCTCAAAGGGCCTCACTGCATAGGACAAATGGGTACTTTCTTTTTTTTCAGGAAAAAAAAAAAAAGCCAAATGTCTAAATGTCTCTGGTCACCTTTACATTCTCTTTTCAAGGTTGTCGATTTAAAATGTTTATCCCTAGTCAAATATCCCCATCAGAGAGAGTAACCTCCTCCCCAAAGATGCATTAAGAGTAGAGAATTCAAAGGGACAAGGAGTGTAGCCATAATTTAGAATCATAATAGTTATTTTAAATCTGATTATATATATATTATTATTATAAAAATATATTAAAATGAAAGTTTAAAGCAATCTCAGCAAAGCTAAGAAACAACCTAATTTCACATTTTAAATAAAACCTGGAAGAAAGGGATGCAGTAATATGATCAAGGCAATTTTAGAAGAAAAATTCTATGATAATGTAGACATTTTTTCAGCCACAGGGATTTGATGATCACTTCATATTACCACTTTGCCTCTCACCCTTTAATTTATAAAATCAAAGTCTCAGGCCCAGAAACCATTTCTTGCTTGTTGATTAATGGCTGAGCTAGATCTAGAACCCAAGTGTCTGAATCTTTATGCTCTTTTCCTTTATGCCAAGTAGCATTATTTAAAGAAAATGTTATTGCTAGTTTGTATACCAGTAATCAAATTCAACTAAGTCAATCTAAATTTACCAAGGAAGTAAAAATATTCTTTCTATGGTTTAACTAGAATCAGGAGGCTAAACATTTGAAAATTCCACTTGACACTGAACATGTAGCCTTATTATACTATTTTTTTCTAACCATCAAAAATTCAGGTAGAGATTGGGGGGGGGTAACCTCAATTTTTACATTTAATCGTGGTAAAAACTGAGTTTTACTTTTTTAGCATAACTAGGAAAATTAAAGTCAAGATGGCAAATATTAAGTGTCTTATCATCTTTTAAAAAATAGAGCAATTTCATTTCCTCTGAAGCCTCACATACCTCTGCATGCTTATAGATTTGCCAGTTGGGCCATTCAGGGGCTATTAGGCTCAGATTCCCATACAAACATAGGAAATAAAACTCTGGCTCTTGATCAAAAACATATTCTCAATGTGCTTATGAAAGAGCAAAAAAAAAAAAAAAAAAGAAAGAAAAGAAACAATCTTCTCAAGAATTGGGCTTGTTATAACCTTATTTTCAATTCCATATGTCAAATGGAATCCTGGAGGGATCAGATATAATACTGGAAAGTACATTACAAGGGGAGAAAGCGCTCTATTAGTGTGATGATAAAAACTAAGTGAACAACAACCTGTTTTCCTTCTCCAATTTTCTAGTATAGCTTCCTGCCTGCAGGTAAATGTGTAAATTACAAATAGAAGCAACTGAGTATTTATGTATCTGTCTATTAGTTTATGGCCACCCAGCCACTTTAAAATGAAATGTTCAAATATGTTTCTTATTACCTCCAGCAGAAAGGAAAAAAAAATACAAAAAAAAAATTGTTGGGTATAGATTTTTAAAAGCTACTGAAGTAGTTATCATCACAATATTGAAATGCTTTCATTCATAAGAAAATGTATGGTCAATTATCTGAGTGTGTCATAAAAGCAAAATGATTGTTGAAAAAATGTCCAAGTAATTGAATGAATTTTTCAGTTTTGTTGGATGATTTAGTAAAATATAGACTATGCTGAAAATCATTGTTAAAAAGAAATGGTTTATTAATGGTCATGAATTAAAGTCTGGAATATTTTAAGTATAAAAAGGCATAAATGCAAAATTTATTATCAAGCTTCAGGCTGTGTAAGAAATTTCTAAAGTTGCTTAATTTCAGTTCTTGTGTAAGGTCATGCCTCACACTCAGTCTTATGAAATGAGACATTCTTAGAAATGGACTTTGTCTAGATAGATGTGTTCAATTAAAGCAAATGGTTTTAACCATAGTAAGAGTCAGTCATTTTAGTTCTTGAAACTACTAGTACTTGATTATTAGTTTTGTAAAAAGAAGGATTTTAGAAAATAGGGCTTATCATTATGTGACTTAATGTGCATTTGGTCATTTTAAAATTTTTGTTAAAAAATTATCAGATATTTAGCTGCATAAATCTGGAAAGGGCTTTGGGAAAGGCTCAATCAAAATGTGTCTATAATAGGTCTCTCTGGCTCTGTTTTGAAGTTGGAAAGACTCTAAGAAGCATTGAAACCATGTCTGGTAACCAACAGCTTGAACTGGAATGTCCTAATTCTACCCCATTTATTCTGAGAAACTACCTAGGGTATTACTGTCCATCATATTTATCTTCTTCCTTGCCTTTGTCAGATCCTAGCCACCAAGAGTATGTCTTGCCATCTAGTTTAAACGTAGGTCAGAGAACGTGCTCTGATCAAACAGTATTAAGATAATCATACCAGAACTATTTGGCATCCAAGGGTCAAGGGTGGTGAAAGGCAGTGGGCCAAAAGTGCAAAAGAAGTGACGGTTATTAAGTAATGTATGCTCCTTGTGGGCAGGTATCACATCTGTCTTATTCTCTACATCACAAGTGCCTAGAACATTAAATAAATGAATAATATTAAGCAGAAGGCAGTCCTGAAGAAGAAACAATAGGAGGGAGAAAGGTCATCCTGATTAAATTTTCTCCTCATTAAACCCCTTTCAAACTATATACCATAACTTTTCTTCTTAGACAGTCAAGGAAAATAATAGTTTTTTTTTTAATAAAACATCAATTATGTGAATGTATGATAAAGATACAGAATACTATCAATTCCTGTTTCCCTGACAAACATTATCACCTGGTAAATGTGGAATTAGCTTCAGAATCTTTCTTAACACAGTGTTCCAGTGTGCTAGGGATCCACTATTTGTATTACCACTGCTAAGTGAGAGAAAATCTAGCCATTTGCAACACGGAGAAAATAAGTATATTGGTCTTTTGAAAAATTATAGTTTCACAACAAAGACACAAGCAACAAAGTAGATAAGTAGGAGCTCATCAAAGATAAAAAAACTTTGTGTTTCAAAAGACATTATCAAGAAAATAAAAATACAACCAATGGACTGAGTGAAAATATTTGCAAGTCACATATATAAAAGGGGAATGGTATCTAGAATACAAACAATATGTATGTTAAAACGGAACAACAAAAAACTCAGCAGTGGCCACAGGACTGGAAAAGGTCAGTTTTCATTCCAATCCCAAAGAAAGGCAATGCCACAGAATGCTCAAACTACCACACAATTGCACTCATCTCAAATGCTAGCAAAGTAATGCTCAAAATTCTCCAAGCCAGGCTTCAGCAATACGTGAACCGTGAACTCCCTGATGTTCAAGCAGGTTTTAGAAAAGCCAGAGGAACCAGAGATCAAATTGCCAACATTCGCTGGATCATGGAAAACGCAAGAGAGCTCCAGAAAAACATCTATTTCTGCTTTATTGACTATGCCAAAGCCTTTAACTGTGTGGATCACAATCAACTGTGGAAAATTCTGAAAGAGATGGGAATACCAGACCACCTGACCTGCCTCTTGAGAAACCTATATGCAGGTCAGGAAGCAACAGTTAGAACTGGACATGGAACAACAGACTGTTTCCAAATAGGAAAAGGAGTATGTCAAGGCTGTATATTGTCACCCTGGTTATTTAACTTCTATGCAGAGTACATCATGAGAAATGCTGGGCTGGAAGAAGTACAAGCTGGAATCAAGATTGTCAGGAGAAATATCAATAACCTCAGATATGCAGATGACACCACCCTTATGGCAGAAAGTGAAGAGGAGCTAAAAAGCCTCTTGATGAAAGTGAAAGAGGAGGGTGAAAAAGTTGGCTTAAAGCTCAACATTCAGGAAACGAAGATCATGGCATCCGGTCCCATCACTTCATGGGAAATGGATGGGGAAGCCATGGAAACAGTGTCAGAATTTATTTTTTTGGGCTCCAAAATCACTGCAGATGGTGACTGCAGCCATGAAATGAAAAGACACTTACTCCTTGGAAGGAAAGTTATGACCAACCTAGATAGTATGTTGAAAAGCAGAGACATTACTTTGCCAACAAAGGTCCATCTAGTCAAGGCTATGGTTTTCCAGTGGTCATGTATGGATGTGAGAGTTGGACTGTGAAGAAAGCTGAGTGCCGAAGAATTGATGCTCTTGAACTGTGGTGTTGGAGAAGACTCTTGAGAGTCCCTTGGACTGCAAGGAGATCCAACCAGTCCATTCTGAAGGAGATCAGCCCTGGGATATCTTTGGAAGGCCTGATACTAAAACTGAAACTCCAGTACTATGGCCACCTCATGCGAAGAGTTGACTCATTGGAAAAGACTCTGATGCTGGGAGGGATTGGGGGCAGGAAGAGAAGGGGACAACAGAGGGTGAGATGGCTGGATGGCATCACTGACTCGATGGATGTGAGTCTGAGTGAACTCCGGGAGTTGGTGGTGGACAGGGAGGCCTGGCGTGCTGCGATTCATGGGGTTGCAAAGAGTTGGACAACTACTGAGTGACTGAACAGAACTGAACAACAAAAAGCCAAACCACTCAATTTCGAAGGGGGTAAAGGACATGAACATATATTTCTCCAAATATATATACAAATGACACATGAAAAGTTGTTCAACATCACCATTCCTCAGAGAAATGCAAAGCAAAACCACAGTGTACCACTTCAAAATCATTAAGATGGCTAGAATAAAAAAGATAATAAGTGTTGGTGAGAATGTAGAAAATTTGGAACCCTCACACAGTGATAGTGGGAATGCAAAAATAGTGCAGCCAAATTGGAAAACAATCTAGCAGCTGCTGTTCATGTTAAGCATAGAGTTATCATATGCTCCAGTAATTTCACTTCTGGTACATACCCAAGAAAAATGAAATCTATGGGCATACAAAAATTTGCACACAAATGTTTAGTACAGAATTATTTCTATTAACCAAAAGGTGAAAATAGTCCAAATATCCATCAATTCATGAGAGGATAAATAAAATATATGTAAAGAATGGAATATTATTCAGCAATCAGAAGAAATGGATACTGATGCATGCTACAGCAGGATGAACTTTGAACACACAATGCTAAGAAACTAGTCACAAAAGAAGAACCACAGTATGATTCTACTTATATGAGATGTCCAGAATAGGCAGATCCATAGTAGCTTAGTGATTGCCTGGGGCTGGAGGATGGAAAAATGGGGTACAAGGGCAAAAGCTAATGTGTATAGGATTTCTCTTTGAGCTAATAAAAATACTCTAAAATTGATTACGGTGAGGATAGCACAACTTTGTGAATATACTAAGAGCCGTTGAGTTTTATACTTTACACGGGTAAATTGTATGGTATGTGAATTACATCTCAAAAAAACTTACAAAAAATAATCCCAGTGTAAAGGACTATCAGAATCTTTTCTTTTCTATCCCTCAACCAGATAGAACTTTCATTCTCTTTGTGTAATGAAATTAGAAATGTTTAAAGAGGATCACACATATAATATAAACATGTCTATGTATACACACACATCATACACCCAAATTTGTATATATGCACACATATAAGAAATAGCCTGAGACACTGTTCAACAGTTTGAGAATTCTCTCTCACTTCAGTCAATCACAGACACTTTTTCCATACTCTCCCTATGGGTTTTATGACCAGGACTAATTAGACAGTATTGTTTAATTGGATGGTGAAGGCCTGCCAACAATTTAGTGAATTACACAGCTGCCCCATCAGTACATGAGTGATAGTTGGCAGAGAGACAGTAACAGTAACAAAAGCACCCAACGTACCAATCACAGGAAAAAGAAGAAGCAAACTGTTCCAAAATACCCGTGGAATCATTATGAAGGAAAAAAAAAAAAGCATACTTTAATTTCTGGATATTTTGCATATGGAAGCAACTCAAAAATACAACAGGAACTCAGTAAGTGCCTGACCTTACTTCACTCTTCTCAATGCACACACTAGGATCACTTTAAGACTTTTTATTAGATTTAGCCCATGGTATTATTCTACATATGAAAGAGATGCTTCTTTGGTGGCTCAGATGATAGAGAATCTGCCTGCAGTATAGGAGACTGGGTTCAATCCATGGGTCAACCCCAGAGAAGGGAATGACTACCCACTCCTGTATTCTTGCCTAGAGAATTGCATGGACAGAGGAGGCTGGCAGGCTACAGTCCATGGAGTTGCAAAGAGCTGGACACGACTGAGCGACTAACGCTTTCATGAAGAGGAGCATTCAGAGTCCTGGTTTTGGAAAGTACTATTGGAGACACAAGAACTGAGTAAACCAGGGATGGAAGGCCACTAAAACTCCAGCCAATCACTCTGTCCTTTTTTCAGTGGTTCACATAATGACCAACAGTCTGACTGGCCTAAGACATGGCTCATATCATGCCATTCCCGGTTCTCAAACCATCACATACAATGAAAGTCTAAGTTCCTAAAGCTTTCTAAGATTTGGCTATTGGTTCCCTCACTCGTATTAACTACTGATGAATTCACCCATTAACCAGACATACCAAACTCCTCATTGTTCTCTCAAATGATTTTTGAAATTTTCTTTCTGCATATGGTAATCCCACTGGCTACTGAGAATGCCTCTCAACTATTTCTGCTTGCAGAAATTCTAAAGATTTTCCACAACCCAGCTCAATAGCCTCAACTCACATAATGAAAAGTTATTTGCAAATGTCTACATTATTTAATACACAATAAATTCCTTGTGGTTACAGGAAGTTTAGTTCATTTTTATATACCTACTAAAATCTGGATTTGTGCCTAAAGATTACAATAATCATAGTAATAATAATGTAATGATTATGTGAATATGAATGTAAACACATATATGTATGTGTGTATTTCATTTTGCAACCTTCAGATTTAAAATAAGATCACATATTTGCAATATTTAGATCAATATAATCCTCTCACACACTACTGAAAAATTGTTCCTTGTTCCTTTCCTGCTTTCTCCTACTTACTCTGATAGGTTCATAACCCCACATTAACAACTCGTGCAAGGGCCTAGTCATGAACACAAATGCTTCACGGAAAAAGAACTGAGAAGCTTTCCATTGCCTTAGAAATCTCTGCTCTCTAGCATGCTTGCCTTATTGCTGTAAATGGAAAGAAAAGGAGGTCACTCTTCTTGCAGTTCATTTCAGTCACTGTTTCCTTGTACTCTGGTAAAGGAGACTTTGCAAAGCTACATTTTTTGTGCTTGTTGGAAGAATCTTAAATTCACATACATTTGTATATTTTTCACATTTTTCTCCAAGGAACATTCAGAGCACTTGCATTTCCAAGCTTTAGCCTAAAGCAATTGCAGAGAACTATAGGTAGTTATTCCCCTAACACAGCTCAGAGACTCAGATATTGACTCCAAATAATAATCCTCCTCTCTTCTTCTCAAGCTAAGTTTCCCATCAAGGGCCCGTGGTCTCTTTTCCTGCTTGATGGCCTCAGTAAGACCCAAACTAGTGTGTCAGACCCACACTTCTTGCTTTTCAGTCACTCAGTTGTGCCTGACTCTTTGTGACCCCATGGACTGTAGCCCCCCAGGCTCCTCTGCCCATGGGATTTCCCAGGCAAGAATACTGGAGTGAGTTTCCATTTCCTTCTCCAGGAGATCGTCCCAACCCAGGATCAAACCCCTGTCTCCTGCATCAGCAAGTGGCTCCTTTGCCACTGAGTCACTTGGGAAACGCTGCTAGTGTGTCAGAGTTGCCATCTAATAGTTTGAATGTTGAAAGTGAAAGGGTCTAAGAAGTACATTTACAATTCAAGATTTTCTTGCCTTCATATTATACTTCAATGAAGTGAGCTTTGTTAAAAAAAAAAAAAATGAAAGATCAGAATCTTAATGCCCTCTTCCCAAGAGTCTTCATGGTCTTACTAACAATTTCATCACCCCTTTCTCAGTGATCTCAGATCTTGACAATTCAAAAGTTATGGGGAGAGAACCTCTGTTAGGCCAAAGAAATGTCCAGGCCTGCTCTTTCCTGACAACACACTGATGTGACTAACATCTTTCAAGTTATATTCCTCCAAAAGATATTTAATGTCTCTGATGCCAGAGATAAAGGCAAATAATAAATTGTAAGCAGAAGATTCTCTAATTTAAAGCTAACTGAAAGAAGGGAAAAAAGGAGATAACAGAGAACTCAATCAAATATAACAATTGATCATAATTTCTAAACTTCCTTAAGTTCTAATATGTGAAAGGCATGGTATTAGGTATGTTTCATGTACATTTTCTCTTAGTCCTCTCAACTACCCTGTTGTCCTCACTGACTGAGGAACTGGAGAATCAAGCAATGTAGATATGTCCCACGGGGACTTCCCTGGTGGTCCAGTGACTAAGACTCTGTCCTTCCCATGATGGGGGTCCGGGTTCCACCCCTGGTTAGGGAACTAGATCCCACATGCCAAAACTAGGAATTCTAGTGGAGCAATTAAAAGAATCTGTGTGCCACAATGAAGATTGAAGATCCCACATGAGGCGACTAAGACCAAGCACAGCCAAACAAATAAATAAATACCAAAAAGAAAGGTCCTCCAGTTCATCCACAGGGTGAATGTTGTGCTAAATAGTAGAGCTGAGATCTGTCTGATTCCACTACCTATGTTATTAGTCACCAAACCCACCTGTCCCATTATAGGTGCCCATTTATTAGACTGTTGGTAGAACTCCAATAGTTTGGCCACCTGATATGAAGAACTGACTCATTTGAAAAGACCCTAAAGCTGGGAAAGATCGAAGGTGGGAGCAGAAGGAGACCACAGAGGATGAGATGGTTGGATGGCATCACCGACTCAATGGACATGAGTTTGAGTAAACTCTGGGAATTGGTGATTGACAAGGAAACTGGCATGGTGCAGCCCATCAGGTTGCAAAGAGTCGGACATGACTGAGCAACTGAACTGCACTGAAGCAGTTTCACACTTCTTTAAAAACGTTAAACCAACTTCATCCAATTTATTATATATTTTTCATATATTGATAAAGATATATGAAACAAATATATATGAAGTCTATCCAGGGCATTCTCCTAGGATTAATTAAACTGGCTCCTTGCTGTCTTAGCATTTGTATATGGACATCTATCACATACATGTTTTCTTCCTTTTTCTTCCTGTACTGTACCACCAGGGTCTGATGAGGCAGCAATATTATCTTTTTGCTAAAAGCAATTCCTATATTATATACTACTACATCACTGCATTAAAAAAAATAACAATTTTCTGCTGTAACATTTTATAGTGGCTGCAATTGTCATATAGCTATTATAATCACAGTGCATTCTACAGATCTCTTATGCAGCCAGCATTCCTTTCATCCAGCTTCCCCCCCGCCTCCTCCCACCCTCTCTCTCTCATTTCGTGTATATGACTACCTGGTGAAACTGTATTGGATTTGGGAACTATGTTCTTGGACTCAGCCATTTAAAGGGATGAAAAAAAAATGTATTTTTGTCTCCTGCATTGCTAGCAGATCTATCAAGCTCTCATTCTTGCCTTGGGAACCTCTCTGGTGTCAGAACAACAACCGATGAAGTGAATACCTTCTTGCCTATACAAGTGCTGAGAACAGTGACCACATATTGAGAGGCACTCATCCTGGAATAAAACTCCAAGTGTTTTTGATTAGAAAACCTCTTGTACTTTTCCATCATAGGTAGTAAAGATAAAAAATAATACTAGGTAATAAAAAAACCCACATACTATTTCACAAGACTATGACTGTACAAGATCATATGTACCAGTATATAAATAAGGAACTGGGAGATAAAGACAATGTGTAAATTGTCTTTGTTCATTAGCATGCCTGCTAGCAAATCAGGTTCATTTCTTGAGGGTTAGATACTTCTTTCATAAATTTGCTCATCATCATCATGCCTGCAAAATACATATGTTTATGTTTTCTTTTTTTCCTAACAATTTTCCTTCACTAGAGGTTAACATTATGTCCTTCAGACAGTAAAGATACACATGGAAATATGTATATTTCCAAAATCTGTGGAAAAATGCTTTGTGATTTGAACCAGGAGCTGCTGTGTTTCACACACCCACCAATCTCTACTGTTCTTTATAATGACAAGTTACAATGAGGGGAAAGAACATATTGTTAGTTGTCGGACAGCCTTGCCATTTCCCAAGTGTCAGAGAGCAAGTTACTTAACCTGCTGAACCTGTTTTTTCACCTTGAAAATCAAGATAATGATATGTACACTGAAGAGTTCATGAGAAGATTAAATGAGATAATAAAGCAGATACGCAAAAATCCTCCATTTTATATGGAATTCTTAAGAATGGTAATTAGTAATATTGTTGCAGAAAGGCGGACCCCTTCCAGGGCCCAAAACTGGGCTCTTGTCTAACACTCGGAAATGAATTGTCCGAGGAGACACATATGCTGACAGAACAAGAGATTTTATTGGGAAAGGGCACCTGGGTGGAGAGTAGCAGGGTAAGGGAACCCAGGAGAATTGCTCTGCTGTGTGGCTTGCAGTCTCAGGTTTTATGGTGATGGGATTAGTTTCTGGGTGGTCTTTGGCCAATCATTGTAATTCAGAGTCTTTCCTAGTGGCGGACACATTGCTCAGCCAAGATGGATGCTAATGAGAGGGATTCAGGGAAGTGGACGGACACGCTGTGTCTCCTTTAGACCTTTCCTGAATTCTTCCGGTTGGTGGCGGCTTATTAGTTCCATATTCCTTATCAGGATCTCCTGTCATAAAACAATTCATGCAAATGGTTACTATGGTGCCTGTCCAGGGTGGGTGGTTTCAATCAGTGTGCTTCCCCTAACAATATCACTATTGTCTTTAAGGTTATATTCAAAAATATAAATGGTCAAATAATAACCTAGAACAGTTTAGAAATTTTCGATATGATTGCTTCCCAGAACTACATTTTCTGAACCCTAACAGCTGTTTGTCAAGTGTATCACAGATTGACTAAGTAAAACTCCAACGATGAGAATCTTTTTTGTTCAAGTTCAGTAGCATTGTTGAGGAGAAAGCACCTTTTCATGCTACTGTCCACAAATCAATCCATAATTTTAAATTAGAGAGTCATACTTCTTCCACTGTCAGAAGGGAGAGTGTCCTTTAATATACACAAGTGCACTCACTTGTGTGTACTTATATATACACACTAAGTCAACTCACTCAGGTGTTATATGGTAAATAGAGCTACAAAAGAAAATAAAGGAGTAAAGAAGATGGATAATGTTGAGGAGGGAAGTAGTGTTATTTAATAGGGTATTCAATAAAGAAGCATCATTTGAAAAAATACTGAAAATAATGAAAAGGCTATTCATACCCATAAAATTAAGGGAGAGTATTAGAGTATTACAGGTTAGCGAAAGAGTACTCCCTGATGTTCAAGCTGGTTTTAGAAAAGTCAGAGGAACCAGAGATCAAATTGCCAACATCCGCTGGATCATGGAAAATGCAAGAGAGTTCCAGAAAAATATCTATTTCTGCTTTATTGACTATGCCAAACCCTTTAACTGTGTGGATCACAATCAACTGTGGAAAATTCTGAAAGAGATGGGAATACCAGACCACCTGACCTGCCTCTTGAGAAATCTGTATGCAGGTCAGGAAGCAACAGTTAGAACTGGACATGGAACAACAGACTGGTTCCAAATAGGAAAAGGATTGTATCAAGGCTGTATATTGTCACCCTGGTTATTTAAATTCTATGCAGACTACATCATGAGAAATGCTGGACTGGAAGAAACACAAGCTGGAATCAAGATTGCCAGGAGAAATATCAATAACCTCAGATATGCAGATGACACCACCCTTATGGCAGAAAGTGAAGAGGAACTAAAATGCCTCTGGATGAAAGTGAAAGAGGAGAGTGAAAAAGTTGGCTTAAAGCTCAACATTCAGAAAACGAAGATCATGGCATCTGGTCCCGTCACCTCATGGGAAATAGATGGGGAAACAGTAGAAACAGTGTCAGAATTTATTTTTTTGGGCTCCAAAATCACTGCAGATGGTGATTGCAGCCATGAAATTAAAAGACGCTTACTCCTTGGAAGAAAAGTTATGACCAACCTAGATAGCATATTCAAAAGCAGAGACATTACTTTGCTGACTGAAGTCTGTCTAGTCAAGTCTATGGTTTTTCCTGTGGTCATGTATGGATGTGAGAGTTGGACTGTGAAGAAGGCTGAGCGCCGAAGAATTGATGCGTTTGAACTGTGGTGTTGGAGAAGACTCTTGAAGGTCCCTTGGACTGCAAGGAGATCCAACCAGTCCATTCTGAAGGAGATCAACCCTTGGATTTCTTTGGAAGGAATGATGCTAAAGCTGAAGCTCCAGTACTATGGACACCTCATGCGAAGAGTTGATTCATTGAAAAAGACCCTGATGCTGGGAGGGATTGAGGGCAGGAGGAGAAGGGGACGACAGAGGATGAGATGGCTGGATGGCATCACTGAGTCGATGAACGTGAGTCTGAGTGAACTCCGGGAGTTGGTGATGGACAGGGAGGCCTGGCGTGCTGCGATTCATGGGGTCACAAAGAGTCGGACACGACTGAGAGACTGAACTGAACTGAACTGACAGGTTAATGGAAGAGTACTCCAGGCTGATGGAATTGCCAATGCTAACACCCCAAGGCAGAAATGTGCTTTCTCAGGTGAAAGAAGAGAAAGGTCAAAGTGGTTGGAGCCAGTGGTCAAGCTGAGAGGAACAGGGCCCTGATCTCTACTGTGGACTTTCATTTTATTACAAGGCAGGAAGCCAATAGATTTTCAAACAGCAAGAAGTGTAACATGATCCCAGAAGCTGTTTAAAAGAATCACTATACCTTCTTTGTAGAGATAGACTGTAAGGTAGAAGGAGATGGACCCAGTGTGTGTAAGAGTTATACAATTTTAAGCACCAACAGCATAGAAAGGATATTTAAAACCTTGAGAATAGCTAAGATCCTCTAGGGAGTTTTAAGTATCAGGAGGATCATTCCCTGGGATACACTAAAATTTAGGGGTTGGGGAATTAAGAAATTAGACTTATGAAGAGTTGTCCCTGAGATAAAAGTTAAACCAGGAACTTCATGTTTTTCCAGAAGACAGGTGAAAATGAAATCAAAGGAGAAGGTAGAATAATTGAGTCAAATGTTGTCAATAGGTCAAGTAGAGTGTGGGCTGACAATTTACCACTGGACTTAGCAATGTGGAAGTCATTACTCTGACTGGAGCAGCATCTGCAGATTATTAGTGTAGAAAATTTGTTTAGAATGAATTTAAAAGACAATTGGGGGACTTCCTTGGTGGTCCAGTGGTTGAGACTCTGTGCTTCCAGTCCTATGAGATGTGGCCAAAAGAAGAAAAAGAAAAAAAGAATAGGAGAAAGACAGTAAGTATTGACAACTCTTTCTAGGCCTTTGGCTATGAAATGAGGACAGGACTCCAGTAAAGTGTGAAGTCAAGAGGTTTGTTGTTTGCTTTTCTGTTGTGGTGATTATTGCTTTTTGTTTGGAAAGTATAATCTCTTCCTTTCTTATTCTCCCCCTGTGTCCTGGGGGTGAGCATGAGTTGGAGGATGGAACTAATGGAAATAGACTTGAAAAGTTTTTCACAAATAAAATCTTTGTGAAAAATCTTTCTTTCCAAATCAGTCTTGTTTGGAACCTTTTCTTCACATCTAGTGAAGGGAATGGCATTAATATATAAAATATTCTAAGATTGCTTGGCAATGGGAGCCTTCTTACATATAGAAACGTTAATATCTTTTATTTATTTATATTGGGTAGACAGTGTTTCTGGAATCTTTTTGTTATTGTCTTAGAATACTTAGGATGAAAAAATGCTTATTCCAGTGTAGAGGAATAATTGCCACTTTAATCTATCTCCTTGTCATTGCATTTTAGGGGACCTCCTGTTTCTGATGGTTCAGAAGTCCTGACTTACTTGGAGCCAAATATGACCCTTTTGCTTACTGCTTTGTGTGTATGTATGTACATATAAATCCTTTATATATATAAAATCCTTCAAACTACATTCCAATTATTGCCATGCAATTCCCTTGACTCATAAATGAAGGAAAAAGATTAAGGCAGTTTTTCAAAGGGGTCCAGCTAGCTCCCAATTTGTTGACTTTCAGAACTGTAAACTATTAATAGAGCAGATAATAAAATTTGAATAAATAGGCTACATATTTTACTAAAGTATAGATACTTTAGGACAGACACAAAAATTACTCCACTGCTTCCAAACCTGATGATGCCAGCTATGATTATGTTTGTAATACAAATAGGTAATTTAACTACATAATAATGTAATGAACTATTATACAAACTTTTGAAATATAAACATGAAAGGTTATTGTTTTTTCTTCGTGAAAAAATAAGCTGAATCCTTTTGTAAATAAATAAAATCATTGAAAATTTGCTATTAAACTAAGTATGGCAAGATATCTTCAAATGGTTTGGAGAAAACAATTACAAAAATGTAGACTACAGTCAACTTTGTTAGTGTTTAAAATTCTCACACTAAAGGAAAATTGTAAGTAATGCATTATGTACACATGACCTACAAGATGACAATTTCTTTATATGTCCCAGATCTATAGAAAGTGTTTGCCTCATTCAAAGATTGGTTTTATTTAGTTGCTAAATCATGTCTGAATATTTTGAGACTCCATGGACTGTACCCACCAGGATCCTCTGTTTGTGGGATCTCCCAGGCAAGAATCCTGGAGGTATTAGACTGGGTTGCCAATTGCTTGTCCAGGGGATCTTCCTAACCCAGGGATCAAATTCATATCTCCTTCACTGGCAGACACATTACTTACTGAGCCACTTAGGAAGCCAATTAAAAGACTGGTGAATGGATATACATTTGAATGTTTTAAATGTAAAAGAAAAAGTCTCCTTATATACCCATTTTTATGATTTCCTACTTTAACCAGTTTTTTGATTAAATGACTATGAGAGTCAGGATTCTCCAGTGAAACAGAACTAATAGGAGCTATTTAGGTGTAAAAGAGATAGGCATATGGCATTATTATAGACTATGGATGTATAACACATTATAAATTATATGGAAGGGTATAGCAACATTTATTGTAGGAATTGGCTCACATGATTGTGGAGCTAAGTCCCATGACCTGCTCTCTGCCAACTAGAGAATCAGGAAAACTGGTTTTGTAATTCAATCTCAATTACCATCCCCGGAGCAGGAAATGGCAACTCACTCCACTATTCCTGCCTAGAGAATCCCATGGACATAAGAGCCTAATGGGCTACAGTCCATGGGGTCACAAAGAGTCAGACACAACTAAGAGACTAACACACACCATTCAAAAGGACTGGGAACCAGAACTAGATTTAAGTCTCAGTCCATATTCAAAGGCCCAAGAATCAGGAGAGTTATCTATATCTGGAGGTGGAAGAAGACTCATGACCCAGGTTAAGAAAGAGAGTAAATCTGCCCTTCCTCCACCCTTTTGTTTCATTCAGGCCCTCAAAATGATTGGATGGCACCTCTCCATATTGGTGAGACTGTCTTCTTTACTAATTCAAATGCTAATCTTTTCCAGAAACAGCTTTACAGACACCCCCAGGAATGATGTTTATCAGCTATCTGGGCATCCTTTAGGCCACTTAAGTTGACACATACAATTAATCATCACATGACCATCAAAAAACAGTCACAGTTTTTACTCTGTTTTTCAAGTATTTTTTAAAATTTCTTTTAATTGGAGGCTATTTACTTTACAATATTGTGGTCGTTTTTGCCATACATTCACATGAATCAGCCATGGGTGTACACATGTTCCCTATCCTGACCTTCCCTCTTTATTAAATATTCAAGTGGCTTCCTAAAATATAGGTAAATCAATATTTAGGTTAAATTTTGCATTCACCTCTGTTCCAATAACCTTATAACCTAAGTATTTTTCAAAGTTATTAAAAGTCTTTGAGATAGTAAACTATTTAATAATTGGTTCAATAGGGGCCATCCCAGTTAGAATAGAATGCTGGGCAACTGGAAGATAACAATTGCAAGTTTTGGTTTCCCATTCCTGAGGTTCCTTGACTGAATCCTTCTTTCCCCAACTACCTGTGCTGAGGAGGCAAACACTGAGTGATTTCACAGAGCAGAGACCTACATACACCAAAGGGAAGAAATTTGATCGCTCACTATACTGAGATTATATTCATAGCTAAATTTCTCTTTTACCTATAACTTTCTTTAAAAACAATAGGTAGTCCAATCTGCTGGAAAATGGATGGATGTGGTTACATTCAAATAAGTAGTACTGAAATAGCCAATTAATGCCTTGAGGAGAGTTCTGAATGTCAACGTGCTCTTAGGGATACACTAAAGAAAGCTGCTCTTAATGGGCAGAAACTTTGCCCATCACATTCTCTGTGGGTCTCCAGTTTATTGAGTAACTTTCAAATATCCAGAACTACATTCCTCCCACCTCATATCAAAGTTGGAGTGTGTTATCTTCTCTATCTGTGTTACTTCCTTGATCGGTAAATTTTTTCCTAGGGTCTTACCTAAAGCAAACAGAAGCGTAACTGAAGTAACTGGCATTTCGAAAAATTAGAGACATAACACTGAGCTGCAATTCCACTATGAGAAATGGGAGCCATCTTAAATGTAGAAACATATCAGCAATTTTGTCCCTTGCCAAGAGTACGTAGGTTTCAAAATGGAATCTTAAAGTCTCCCTTTTTAGTATTTATCACAATTTTTAAAAACGTATTTATTTTTAACCATAGGATAATTGCTTTACAATACTGTGTTGGCTTCTGTCATTTATCAACATGAATCAACATATTCCATAGGAATATATATGTCCTCTCCATCTTGAACCTCCCCCCCGCCCCACCCCCCACCAACCCCTAGCTTGTCACAGAGCACTGGATTTGAGCTCCCTGAATCCTACAGCAAATTTCCACTGGCTATCTAATTTTACACTTTTACCCTGTATGACCTTTCATTTCTAGGGTTGTACTGGTAGATCATTTAAAGCCATCTAGCTAAGCTGTATAGTATTATAATTATACTGTCACATAAGAAGATTTTATATGAAATTAATGAAACACCATTCACTTTAGACAAGAACTGTGAAAGCTTAGAGCATTCTCCTGGGGTGCAATTTTTCCTCTATTAAATCTGTCTTAAGGAGGGGGAAAAAGAAACAAAACCTTCAAATCATAATGCAAGTATTTACAATTCAAGAAACTAATTTTGCTAAGTGTTTTTCTATGTTTTGTTTGTTTTCCTTAATTTGAGGATATTAAATTTCTGCTAGTCTCTCAAGAATGTAGAAGTGTTTAATGAAAATCATTAGAAAAATTTTAAGAGAAAAACAAAAACAAAGAAACATAAAAATGTGATATCTTGGAAATATTCATTACCACTCATTGGTCTGCATGTAATTACCAAGTAGAAAAGCAATTCTCTTGGGGTCTCAAATCTCAAAATGTTCTCTCCAGATATAAAATATAATCTTTTTTTTCTTTTTTGTGTTGCATGTATGAAATTTAGATAACTATATCTGGTTAGGCAATGTAGAGAAACAAAATGCATACCAATGTCAAGCAAGCAGTTAAATTTCAGTAATGATTTTATTCATTTTAATTTGTTGAGATGAGTCCTCTTTTTTATGTTTTAAGAAAACAGGAAAAATGCAAAAAAAATATTTGCCCTTTTTAACTTGTCCAACTCTTTTTGTTTGGTATTGACATTTGTCTCCCACATTCTCCTTTGTTTATCAGTGAACACTATTTTCCAATTATTCATTTCACTTCAATACATGCTGCATATATGTTATATGCTAAATGTCTGGGCCACTATTCTACTTGGTGATGGGATTCATGTATCTATACATGTATACATTTATCACCCTCCTCCTTCATGACAGATATATGCTAAGCACTTGAAATACGAAATTGAACCAAGTCATAATTCACTACCCTCAGAAGCCTGGAGTACAGCACAGTATTTCTCAACATATATTTATTTTTCAGTATAGGAACTGCTTTTAAATATTAAATAATTTTGAGTACCACCCCAGATATCAGAACAGTTATACTTTTAAAATGGAAAAATACAGTGAAAATAAAGCTATTATGCTATGAAATCACTTTAAACATGTTGACATTTACTTAATTTTTGTCTCTTTAAACAAGCTGAGATTTACTTATTCATTGTATCTATATATTTTTTAAAGAGAACTTATGTATGTGAGAAGTAATATTCAGTTCTGGATTAAGGGCCTAGAATTCTAGTTAGTAGACTCTTTTGAATTCGATTCACAGCTGGTCTTGCTACTTGCCAAGTAGCCTTGGACAAGTGCTTTGGCTTCTTAAACTCTCTTCAGTATAGGAAAATGGGCCAAATAGTTTACTTCTTAGTGCTATTGTCAGAATCAAATAAAATGACACATGTAAGTAACTGGAAGAGTCACTGTACAAGTTGGTTTTGACAACTGATATCTTTTAAAATGTTTATTATTATATCTACAGCAATACCTGAGAAGGATTTCAGAGTCTCATGAATAAGGAATGGGCACCAGCTGAGGAGTCTCAGGGGAGAAGTATGTGTCTTAAAGAAAGATGGCAACCTCTAAAAAGCCTATAATGGATAAAGATTTTGCCAACAAATCACAACCCTCATTGTAAGGATGAACTAACTATAATTCACAGGAGATCGTGGACTTTGTGTCTTCACTATTGGCTAAAGCAGTTCTTGGCACATTGTAGATACTCAGTGAGTACTTACTGCATTCATTAACTATTGCCAAAATTTGAAGATAAGGTGAAGGAAGGAAGAGCCAGTTAAAAGCTGATATCTATGGGTGAAGAATCTCATAAAACTATTTTATTTAAACCTGGAGAAATATATAAAGGAGTTTGATTTTTTCCCATAATTCAAACTACCTGCTAAGAGTGCTTATTTCTCAGCTTTACTCCAAAGTTTTGACTGTGGCACATGTCCCAAAACATAATATTTTAATTCCTGTGCCTTTCTTTTTTTCTGATTTTCACTATTCAGATCACCAGCTTCATTCAAAAAATGCCATAGGCTTCATTGTAGTAGGGCAATCTTAGAAAACACAACTTTAACTATTGAACAGTTAACACATACACAAAAGAAAAAATAAAAGCCTGCACATCAGAGAAGGGGAGACCTGAAAGTTATTGTCAATCTCATACCTTAAAATATGGATGAATTCATTTTATGAAAAATATATGAATACTGTGAAGTACAGGTAAAATGGGATTCATTTTCAATAACAACACACTGTGACCCTAATGTTCCCATTTCCACTTCACTTTCCTGGAATTCATAACAAATGGCACTTAAAAAGTACATTTAACTCCTCCTTGGAGAGTATTAAACTTTTAAAGCATCAAAAAGTGCCTGCCAATGGAAAGGAACTCATCTACAACTTGAAGATTAGTAGTTGTCTTCCCACTGAATCCTAAGAAGCAAATTTTCACATCTCTTCACTCATACTGCATTCGGCATACCTGTGAATTAACACAACACAGTGATCTCACTTTTAAATTTCTGGTTGGTATGAGATTTTGCCCTTCTGTAATCAGTAATGAGGTGGGTACAGTAAGGATGTCTCTTATTCAACCCAATGGTACAAAGGTCATTATAAAGTCACCTACAAGAACTATGACTAGCAAGAATCTAAAAGAAAAAAAATGAATATTTCTACAGGACCAGCTTCCCAAAATATTATCAGTGAAAATGGAGATGTTCCTTATATCCCTTTTAGGGACTTCTCAAGGTCATCAGAGTGATAGTAAATTTAACAAATACTAGCATATACCATCCAGACATGTCCGGAATACATAAAAAGTAAACAAAACTTGTAAGCAAAGGGTTCTGGTCTAGAGTAAGTTAATAGAAGGTGACTTAGTCTATGACAAGAATTTTGTAAGGTAGAGGTATACTGATTCAACTGGTCCCTTACTGCCTTATTGACAGGGAAATACACTAAACAAATCAGAATCTCTCTGGGCAGAGTCTGGATTAGTATATTTTATTGTTATTATTACTTGTTTGGCTGTGCCACACAGCATGCAGGAATCTTAATTCCCCAACCAGGGATTGAACCTATGCCCCTTGCAGTGGAAGCATGAAGTCTTAATCTCTGGATCATCAGGTAAGCCTCTGATTCAGTATATTTTAAAATTTCCTAGGAGGTTATAATATCTAAATATCTTTACAAATTATCAGTAGTGATATCATTAAAGGGAATAATTTATTGAGGTTCTCAATGAACTAGGCATTATCTTGAGAAATGTATATATATTATAATATTTATTCTTAAACAAGTATTAGTTGAATATCATTTTCTTTATTTTATGAACAAGGAAAACAAGACTCTGAGGGATTAATTAACTTGCCCAAGATCACAAAAATAGTAGAAGTCTGCACTAAAATTCAAATCTAGGAGTGCTTGATTCCAAGTAGGTTTTGGAATTTATGCAAGTTTGTAATTCTATGAAAATGTCTGTCATTCTTTTTTCTACTTATAGATGGCTAATTTTTTGTTGCAAAATGCGTTGGATAATTGTATTGTCAATTTTGCTAAGTTGGGAACTATGTTTTCCAGAAAACTTTTTCGGTGTGATGCCGGTTAGAATTAGCCAAAAGAAGAATCTGCATGAGATTTGGAGAGCAGGGAGGTAATAGAAGCACAATAGCACAAAACTACTCTCTAATGCCTTAATTAGTAGCTGCAAGTATATGCCCAACAGATCTAGCTTTCTTTTCTTTCCTCCACACTGCACCCTGCTCTTCTTCTTCAACTGCAGGCTTCACTGACCAAGAGATGGTCCAGCTGACCCACAGAGGCAAGAGATTTCAGAGACTTCTCCAACTTCTCATTCCCATCCATTTCTGCTGTGGGGTGAGCCTGGCTTTTCAAATCAAGTGGTTAGTGACCAACCTTGTATAAATTTCAGTTGTTCCATATCTTTGTCAACTTGGAATGTCAGTCTTTTAAACTTTAAGTATATTAATTGCATTATAAAGTTATCAAATTGTTGTTTTGATTTGCATGTCTATGATACTTTCTATAGTTGAGCAATTTTTCAAATGTTTATTGGCTTCCTGGATATCCTTATCTATGAATTATCAAATCTTTTGCTCATCATTCTGTTGGATTCTGGCTTTACAGCATTGACTTGTAGAAGAACTTATTTTTGAATGCAAACTCTTTATTGGTTACATGTGCTATAATTACTTTTCTTCCCTATATAAAGTTGAGTCAACTATGTCAGTCTTCTTCAATATGGTAAGCTTTTGCTTTTCTATCTGAAATCATGACTGTATTACCTTTCTGAGCATTTTTTATTCATTTGTTTGTTTTACTTTTTATATTTAAGTCTTCAATCCTCTAGAATTGATTTTGGTGTATGATGTAAAGTAGAGATTAATTTTTTCTTATGTGCCACCCTATTTTTCACATAGAGACTTGGAGTGGGTAAGCAACTTACCTAAATACTAAAAAAAATGAACTTTTAGTGAATTTCTATTTCCCAGTATAGCAAACTAAGTAATTTATATCAATACTCTACTGAGCACAAATTAAAAAGCTTGGAAATTAAAGAGCCTATGAAAACCTCTGCTTAAAGGCAGTGATTGCTAAAATTTCAACCAGACTCATTAAGAAAACAACAAAGAAGACCAAAATAAATAATTAATGGAAGAAGAGGAAATTATAACTGATACCACAGAAATATGAAAAAATCATGAGACTATTATAAACAATTATTATACACACCAACAAATTAAACAACCTAGAAGATATAAAGTCCTAAGAAAGTATAATCTTCTAAGGCTGAATTAGGAAAAAAGTAGATAATCTAAAACATATTATCAGTAATGAAATTAAATCAGTAATCACAAAAGTCCAAGAACAGACAACTTCACAGGTGAATTCTACCAAATATTCAAAATTTATCTTTTCAAACTATCCCAAAAAATTGAAGAAAAAGGAACACTACCAGACTCCTTCTGAGAGTCTAGCATTATCCTGTTACCAAAAAATCAGACAAAGACACTACCAAAAAAACAAAAAAAAAAGGGAGAAAGAAAATCACAAGCCAATATCCCTAATAAATATAACTATAAAAATCATTGACTAAACAGCAGAATTCAGCAATATATTAAAAGGATCATACCCCATGATCAAGTGGGTTCATTCCAGGGATACAAATATGATACAATATTCACAAACTAACATGATACATGTTAGCAAAAAAAAAAAAAGGATTAAAATCATATTGTCATCTCAACAGATGTAGAAAATTCATTTGACAAAATTCAAATCCACTAATTTTAAAAACTGAAAAATTGGATAGAGTGAATATACCTCAACATAATAGAGACCATGTATGACAAAACCACAGCTAACATCATACTCAATAGTTAAAAGTTGAGAGCTTTTCTCTAAGATATTGTTCCCTTGAAGGATAAAAGAAAAGGATGCCCGCGCTTGCCAATTTTATTCAGTTGTAGTATTGGAAGTCCTAGACACAGCAATACGATAAGAAAAATAAAAGGAATTCAGATTGAAAAGTATTAAGTCAAACTGCCACCATTTTCAGATGGCATGGTACCATATATATAGAATATTCTGAAGATGCCACCAAATATATGAAAATACATGAATTATGTAAATTTGCAAGATACAAGATTAATGTGCAAAAATATGTTGCATTCCTATACACTAAAAATGAACTATTTAAAAATTTAATAAAACAACCTCATTTATAATTGCATCAAAAAGAATTAAAATACCTATGAATAAATTTAACTTAGAAGGTGAAAGATGTATATTTTGAAAACTATAAGACACTAATGAAATAAATAACTCTAATAAGTGGAAATTATTCTAATGGTTTGGAAGAATATTGTTAAAATGTTCAACTATCCAAAAGCAATCTATAGTTTCATTACAATCCTTATAAAAATATCCATAGCCTTTTCTACAAAGCTAGAATCAATTATTTTGAAATTTATATGGAACCAAACAAAAAAGCAAAGAAGAAAGAAAAGAAAATACAAATAGTCAAAGTAACTTTGAGAAAGAAGAACAACACTACTTATCATTCTCCCTGACTTCAAACTATACAACAAAGTGATAGTCATCAAAACAAGTAATCAACATGGTAGGGACACAGAAACAGACACATAGATAACTATACAACAAAGTGACAGCAATCAAAAGAAGTAATCAACATGGTATGGACACAGAAACAGACACATAGATAACTGGAACAGAATAGAGGACCTAGAAGTAAGTCCATACTTATTGGTCAATTAATCTATGATAAAGGAGTCAAGAATGTACAGTCCGGAAAGACAGTCTCTTAAACAAATGATGTTGGAAAAGTTTGACAGCTGCATGCAAAAGACCAAAACTAGACCACATTCTTATATTTACTATATACAAAAATAAACTCAATTTAAGTTAAAGACTTCAACATAAAACCTGAAATCATAAAATTCCTAGCAGAAACATAGCCAATAAGTACTTTAACATCAATCTTTAGCAATATTTTCTTCAATATTATGACTCAGGCAAGGGCAACAAAAACAAAAATTCAAACATGGAATTACATCAAACTATAAAACTTTTGCACAGCAAAGGAAACCATCAAGAAAGTGAAAACCTACAAAATAGGAGAAAATACTTGCAAATGGTTTGTTAGATAAGCAGTTAATATCCAAAATATATAAAGATTCATAAAACTCAGTATCACACAAAGAATTCATGGAAAAAGTGAACAGGGGATCTAAATAGACAGTTTTCCAAAGAAGCCATACAAATGGCCAACAGGCATATGTAAAGATGCCCATTATAACTAATCATTAGGGAAATGCAAGTCAAAACCACAATGAGATATCATCTCACATTTGTCTGAAAGGCTATTTAAAAAAAAAAAGAAAGAAAAAGAAATAGCCAGTGTTGGTGAGGACTTGGAGAAAAGGGGACCCTTGTGCATTAACAGAGGATGAGATGGCTGGATGGCATCACCGACTTGATGGATGTGAGTTTGAGTGAACTCCAGGAGATGGTGATGGACAGGGAGGCCTGGCATGCTGCGATTCATGGGGTTGCAAAGAGTCGGACACGACTGAGTGACTGAACTGAACTGAACTGTGCATTGTTGGTGGCAATGTGAATTGGTGCAGCCAGTATGGAAAACAGTAGGGAAATTCCTCAGACAATTAGAAATAGAACTACTATACAATTCAGTATCCAAAGAAAAATTGAATTAAAAAAGATATATGCACCTTAATGCCCACTGAGGCATTATTTACAATAGCCAAAATATGGAAGAAACCTAAGTATCCATCAAAAGATGAATAGATAAGCAAGACGTGATTAAATATATACACACATGCATATTTGCATATATATATATGGAATAATGAAATATTAGCATAAGAAGAATGAAATCATGCCTTTTATGATATATAGAAGGACCTTGAGGGTATTTTGCTAAAGGAAATAAGTCAGGCTGAAAAAGACAAGTGCTTCATGATTGCACTTAAATGTTAAATCTAAAAAAAAAAAAAAGTCAACAAAAATAACAAAGTAGAAACAGAACTGAAGATACAGAGAAAAGCCAATGGTTGCCAGAGTGGAGGTGGGTAGTATGAGAAACAGGAGAAGGAGTACTTGAGAGGTACAAACTTCCAGTTATAATATTAATTTTCAGAGTTGCAATGTACAGCATATAGTCAATAAAGGATAGCACTGAAAATAAAATGCAGTTTATATGAGCATATATTCCAGCATTCATCCAAAGAACCACACATTTTTTGCATTTGTGAACAACAGACTTTAGTATCAAATATATGTGAACTTTATTCAACTTGTCCTATAAGATTCAGCAATCATTATGTGCCCCAAAGACCCAATTAGAATACCAACTACTCCTGTATAAAAACACAAACATAAAATTAAGATTTTATGCTGAAGGTGTCCAAATGGTTTATCAAAACTTATCTTGCTCATTTTATCCTGAGAAAGTAGAGGCTGTAGTCCATTCAGGGAGATATGTAGATGAGCTTAGGTATTGAGCTGTGTGTTTTAGAGGATGTAAGATATGTGGAAAGTCAGTGAATCTTAAAAAAAAAAAAAAATCAGCTTGTTTGCTTTTCTTTTGTTTCTTCCTCATAAAAGTCATGCACAATATGAAAATAAATAGGTATGAAAGCATATCCATTAAGTAAGAATGGGGCTTAATTAACTTCAAAACCTCTGAGTGTGTAGTATGGCTTAACAAAGATTATTCAAATTGAAATGATGGCTAAAAGCATTCTCAGACAAAGAAAATGTTCTCTGTTTAATACACTCTTAGCTGTGAAGTTATAACAATGTGTAGGGCCTCAAAATGAAGTTAAAAATAAGGCTTTCTGATGGAGCAATTAAATTGCAACCAGAATAGTGATGATCAGACATTTATAATGTTCCATTTGCTAAGACAATCTGGTTATCTCAAGGCAGGTAAATTCAGCTCATATCCTTTCAGAACGAAATGACAGAGTGAATGAACTGTCCTTCATGCCTGGTAGCTCAGGATCCTCACTTTCTTGATCTTTCACCTCCCCTCCAGGTCTGAAAGACAGAGAACCCCCATGATTTCATTATAGTAAATTAGATGTCACAAGCTTGCTGTCAGCCAAGTTTAACAGTGACACCGCGAGTCTTCTTGCTACTCTCCAAGAAATCAATATTGCCTTCCTGTGCAGCAGGGTCCTGAGCTCTGAGCACTTTGTCACATTTCAAAGCAAATGACACAGCATGTGGAAATGGGTAACAGAGAAAAAAACAAAAGTACTGAACAGAAGTACTAAAAGTGCTCAATTCAAGGGGGAGAAATTAAGACCTTGTAAAGGAGTTTCTAAATATATTCTGTCTTGTGTGTTCTGCTTTTTCAGTCACATACGACACTGTGACCCCACAAACTGTATCCCAACAGACTTCTCTGTCCATGGAATTTTCCAGGCAAGAATACTGAAGTGGGTTGCCATTTCCTACTCCAGGGCATCTTCCTGACCCTGGGGTTGAACCCTGTCACCTGCATCTCCTGCAGTGGCAGGCTGATTCTTTATCACTGCGCCACCTGGTGTCTTTCAAAGACCTGCGCTACCTGGTGTTTAGAGTCTCTTATGTTTTTAAAAATCAGAAGACAGCACCTTCAAAATTTCAAACTAGCAAATTTCTGATGAAGGGCATTTATTTGAAGTAGTAGAATCTGCTTGTGAAGAGGTAAATAAATAAATTGAATGGCCTTGTAGCCCAGGGAAGGATTTCAGAAGATAAGGAAACCATTCTCTATCGTCCTATAAATTATGATTACATAATAACTGTTGCTATCATAGTTACAGATTTTACTTATTTTGATTTTTAATTCACAGATGAGATTAGGTACAACAAGAGGAAAGCCTTAGGTACAAAGAGCAAAGTCTTCTTGAATTTTTTTTTTTTTTTGAGATGAGAGGATTTGATTCATCTCCATTCTTCCCCTTTACCTTGAAAGAAATTAACCTGTGTGGAGGTGAAAAGAAACAATGTAAATTATGTGTCAGCCAACTACAGACCACAGATTAAATGTGGCTCACAGCCTGTTTTGGAAATAAAGTTTTATTGGAACATAGGCATACTCATTAGTCGACATATTTCTTAGGGCTACTTTCCTGCTATAACTGCAAAGTCAAGTAGTTCAGATAAATTGTATGAGCTACAAAGCCTAAAATATACTATCAACCTCTTTACAGAGAAAGTTTGTTGCCTGTGGTCAAAGTGATGCTGAGTTTCTCTCTCTCTCCATTTCTGCAAATTAAAATAACAAAATCCTAATCAAGTAGTGAGACTAAGTTCAATCTTAGGGCAGATTTTGCAAGAGCAGTAACTGCTGGAGATTAGAAGAGAACCCAGAAACACAGAAGAGAATGATGTGGAAAGTAGAAATAAAATATATTTTTGTATCAATTATTTGCCAAGCACTATGTTAGGCTCTTTACATATTGTTAATAGCTTCCAATGGTCGCTGTAATGAATTATTACACACGGCAACTTAAAACACAAATTTATTATCTTATAGCTCTGGAGGTCGGAAATCTAAAATGTGCCTCACTGTATTAAAATCAAGGAATGATTTGAGAGGACAGCATTGAAACATTTATATTATCATATGTGAAATACATCACCAGTCCAGGTTCAATGCATGAGACAGGGTGCTGAGGGCTGGTGCAATGGGATGACCCTGAGGAATGGGATGGGGAGCAAGCTGGGAGTGGGGTTCAGGATGGGGAACACATGTACACCCATGGATGATTCATGTCAATGTATGGAAAAACCACTACAAGACTGTAAAGTAATTAGGCTCCACTTAAAATAAATAAATTAAAAAAAAAAATCAAGGTATTGGGTCTCCTGAGCTCTTTCTGGAGGTTCTATGAGGATTCTGTGTGTCACCCCCCAACCCCTGCCCCTTGGCCAGATTGTAGAGGCTGCCTGCATTCCTTGGTTGGCTTTCACCTTCAAAGCCAACAAGGGCCTGTCAAGTCTTTTCCATGAGACTTTCTCCTTCCATATTCAAGGGCCCTGTGATTACCCTGGGGATTCCCCAGTGGTTCAGTGGTGAAAAACCTGCCTGCAATGCAGGAGATGTGGGTTCTTTCCCTGGGTTGGAAAGATCCCCTACAGGAGGAAATGGCAACCTCCTCCAGTATTTCTTGCCAGGACAATCACATAGACAGAGGAGCCCTGAGAGCTACAGCTCATGGATCACAAAGAGTCAGACATGACTGTGCAACTGAATACACATGCATGTGATGACCCTGGGTTTACCCAGATAATTCAAGGTAATCTCTCCATTCTAAGGCCAGCAGATTAGGGATAGTAATCCCATCTGCCGCCTTAATTCACCTTTGCTATGTAATCTAACATATTCATAGCTCCCAAGAAATAGAACATGCACATCTTGGGAGGGTAATTTTTCTGCCAACCTCAGACACATTCTATTATTCAATGCTCACACTAATCTTATGAGAAAAAAATATAATCATTTTATTTTACAGATCAGAAAACTAAGGCTGAGAGAAGCTAATAACTTTCTGAAGGTATGCTAAGTAGGAAAGATGAGATTGAAATTCAGTTCCTCCTAATTCCGAAGACTATGTTTTATCACATAATGAGTAAGAGTATCACTCAGAAGACATTCATGCTCTCACAGAATACTTCTCAGTTTCCCTGAGAGCAGAGAATATCATGTTTACCTAGACGTGATTTCTCTTTGATTGCTCTGACACTGCAAGAACATGCAGAGACATTTAGAAACAACCATGTATTGATAGAAACTGATTTTTTTAAGCTCCAGTTTAGCCAGATAGACTGAACTTTAGAGGATTCTTTTAAGAAAGTTTGTTGCTGATTTCTTGATTGATTTCAGAAACCAAACACTTCCATTGTGAATCAGTACAACAAATTCACGCGAGTCTAAAAACTGAAGACAGGAAAAAGTCAATAAAAGGACTGGAGTTAGTGAGAAGATATTGGGCTAGCAACTCTTTGGCTAAGTGATTCACCCACAGAATAAGCTGTTTCACTTACCACTAGATACACTGTATATTTCAACCTGTGTGATTTTGCTGTGACGTGCTCCAGATCTTAGCCTGACAATGAAGATATAAATCTGTCCAATTAGTTGCTCAAATAAAAATTTGTCAATATTTGCAGAAATACTGATATCTCCCTCTTGAGATATCTTCATCTAAATTATTCCAAGAATTCAGTGTGCTGATTCAGATTGAATGGCATCGGTTGATTTACCAAATTGTCCCTTATTTCAGGAAGGTGTGATGCCTCTACAACTACTGAAGACTGAGTCCTAGTCTGAGGGCCACAAGCTCATGACAGATGTAATGTCTTTGCTGACCCAGTTCTCTAAGCAGGTAGCTCTTTTTAGTAGTAATTTCATGTTAAGGCATGTTTACCTATGTAGGTTTGATCTGCAAGGACGTCCTGTCTCAGCCATTGCTGTGGACTCATGCCAACTAAACTCACAGTGGTTTCTCAGAGGGGTCTATGGATGCCCTTTCTTATCAGAAGACTTCAGTGACTCCTTGGTCCAAGCAGGAAAGAGTTTCTTCATCATTTCTTGTGAGTAGTTCTCTAATCCCGAATAGAACTGTGAGGGTCTTTGGCATGCCACAGGAGACACCTTCCCATGAGGGTTGTTCAACTGAGTATAAGCTATTGCCTTATAATTAATGAAAGGATGACATGTAAATACATTTTCCATAAATGTATTCTCCAGTTCAATATGCTGCCACCATGCTGGCCATGAAAGAGCGTGGTGTAATTATGAAGTAGTGTTGTTCACTTGCTCAATTGTGTCTGAATCTACAACCCCACGGACTGTAGCACGCAAGCCCTCCCTGTCCTTCAGTATCTCCCAGAGCTTGCGCAAACTCATGCTCATTGAATCAGTGACGCCATCCAATCACCTCATCCTCTACATCCCCATCACCTCTTTCTTACCTTCAATCTTTCTCAGCATCAGGGTCTTTTCTAATGAGTCAGTTCTTCACTTCAGGTGGTCAAAGTATTGGAGCTTCAGCATCAGTCCTTTCAATGAATATTAAGGACTGATTTCCTTTAGGATTGACTGGTTGGATCTCCTTGGAGTCCAGAGGACTCTCAAGAGTCCTCTCCAACACCACAGTTCAAAAGCATCAATTCTTCGGCGCTCAGCCTTCTTCACAGTCCAACTCTCACATCTATACATGACTACTGGAAAAACCATAGCCTTGACTAGACGGAACTTAGTTGGCAAAGTAATGTTTCTGCTTTTACTACACTGTCTAAGTTTGTCATAGCTTTTCTTCCAAGGAGCAAGCCTCTTTTAATTTCATGGCTGCAGTCATTGTCCACAGTGATTTTGGAGTCCAAGAAAATAAAGTCTGTCACTGTTTCCATTTTTCCCCCTCTCTTTGCCATGAAGTGATGGCACCGGATGCCATGATCTTCGTTTTTGAATGTTGAGTTTTATGCCAGGTTTCTCACTCTTCTCTTTCACCTTCATCGAGAGGCTCTTTAGTTCCCCTTCACTTTCTGCCATTAGCGTGGTGTTATTTGCATACCTGAGGTTATTGATATCTTGATTCTAGCTTGTGCTTCATCCAGCCCGTATTTCACATGATATACTTTGCACATAGATTAAATAAGCAGAGTGACAATATACAGCCTTGACATACTCCTTTCCCAATTTGGAACCAGTCCATTGTCCCATTCTTGACCTGCCCACAGATTTCTCAGGAGGCAGGTGAGGCGGTGTGGTATTCACATCTCTTGAAGAATTTTCCAGTTTATTGTGATCCACACAGTCAAAGGCTTTAGTGTAATCAATGAAGCAGATGTTTTTCTGAAATTCTCTTGCTTTTTATGATCCAATGGATGCTGGCAATTTGATTTCTGATTCCTCTTCCTTTGCTAAATCCAGTTTGAACATCTGGAAGTTATCGGTTCATGTACTGTTGAAGCCTACCTTGGAGAATTTTGAGTGTTACTGTGCTAGCTTGTGAAATGATTGCAATTGTGCAGTAGCTTGAACTATCTTTGGCACTGCCTTTCTTTGGAATTAGGATAAAAAACCGACCTTTTCCAGCCCTGTGGCTACTGCTGAGTTTTCCAGATTTGTCAGCATATTGAGTGCAGCACTTTCACAGCATCATCTTTTAGGATTTAGAATAGCTCAGCTGGAATTTCATCAGCTCCACCAGCTTTATTTGTAGTAATGCTTCCTAAGGCCCACGTGACTTTTCACATCAGGATATCTGGCTCTAGGTGAGTGATCACACCATTGTGGTTATCCAGGTCATTAAAAACTTTTTTGTATAGTTCTTCTGTGTTTTCTTGCTTCGTCTTTGTTTTCTGCTTTTGTCAGGTCATACTGCTTTTGTTCTTTATTGTGCCCATCTTTGCATGAAATGTTCCCTTGCTAGCTCTAATTTTCTTGAAGAGATCTCTAGTCTTTCCCATCTATTGCTAGCTATCTTTCAACAATAAATATAACTATTAATTATCTTTCATTTATTTCATAATGTTATTTCAGACCTTATCAATAACTTTTTTATTATTAAGGATAAAATAATACTTATCTATATATAGAGAAATTTAGTCTTTATATATATATATATATGTACATGCCTGTATCATGTATGCATATATAATGCATCTATATTTCACTCTATATATCCATGCATATATAATATATATACAAAGAAAGACATACACACATAGAGCAGGGGGTTATTTCTAACCTTCCCTGTTTTCTTACTTACTTTCCTTACTTCCCGCCTTTGAATGAGACGTCCACATCTAAGTATTAACAATATATGTACCTATTTGTTCAGTTTTAATAATACAAAGTAGATTCATAATCAGCTATACTCCAATATAAAATAAAAAGTTAAAAATATAGTTTCAGAATTGGCATCCATAGCTCTATGAAAAATGAATTTAATATTTGTATAGTATTTATTTGTATAATATACTTATGATATATTGATGCACAGTTATTTTGTGAGTATAAAAGCATTATGTTTGTTCAGTTTTTTTTTTTAATCTTTAGCCTCAAATTATATAATTAAAATGCTGTCCTAAAGTAACTTAGGCTAGTTATTTTTTTCCCACAGTGTTTAGTGTGGTCATTAATTTCATTTGTAGTACTTGATCAGATTTAGTGTGTTACTCTTCATATTTTGTCTTTGGTTCCACCCCCAATTAAAAGTCTACTGAATTTTTAATTATTTATGTTTAGGGATATGTGAAGAATTACCATTACTTAAAGCAACAGAACTTTTTTTTTTTTTTTTAAGGTGTATTTATGCCTCCCTCATCTTTTATGCCTCATTCCCACTCACCATTCTTTCCACACAGTTTCCACTCAGCCTCTGTAGATAATGTGTTAATGTCTGGTTATTCTTTGTATTTTGTATAAATGACCCAATACACACACACACCATTTCTTCTATATCTTTTTTGTCTTTTAATATAAATAGTACCACACTATGGACACTCTTTTGCACTAAGCCCACACCCACAGTGTTCTTTCCCAAAGATTTCTCATTTTTACAACATAGGCTGAAAGTTTTCTAAATATTTACATTCTTTTTCAATTTCATCTTCAAATCATTTCTCTCTTCTTGCAATTTACTCTAAGCAATCAGGAGACTTTACCTCAATACTTTGCTTAGATGCAATTTTAATACTTGAAATTTCTTCAGCGAAATATCCAATTTCATCATTCACAAGTTCTACTCTCCATTAAACACTAGGACATTAACAAGATTCAGTCAATTTCTTTGTCACTTTATAATAAGGTTGGCCTTTCCTCCACTCTCCAGTAACATGTTCATCATTTCTGTCTGAGACCACATCAGAGTGGGTTTTACTGTCCTTATTGCTACCAATATTCTGTTGAGGTAGAATGCCAAAGCATTCTCTACCATGAGACTTTCTCTACAACTCTCCTCTTCCTGAGCTCTCATCAGAGATGTCCTAACAGTCCATCTTTTTTACCCTCTCCTTATAACCCAATTCCAAAGCCACTTCCACAATTTTCAGGTATTTGTTAAAGCAGCACCCTAGTTCTCAGCACCAAATTCTGTTTCAGTCTATTCTGACTCTTAATGCCACAGCATGGTAGGCTTATAAGCAACAGAAATTTATTTCTCAGCTTTGGAATCTTGGAAGTCCGAGTTTAAGGTATCTGCAGTTTAGCATCTATGGAAGGTCCAGGTTCTGATTCATAGGTAGCTATCTTCTTGCTGTCTCCTTGCTTGGCAAATGGGACAAGGTCACTTTCTTGAGGTCTCTTTTATAATGGTGCTACATGCCTCCTGAGAAACTTGCATGCAGGTCAAGAAACAATAGAACCAGACATGGAACCACAGACTGGCTACAATGTAGGAGACCTGGGTTAGATCCCTGGGTTGGGAAGATCCCCTGGAGAAGGGAAAGGCTACCCACTCCAGCATTCTGGCCTGAAGAATTCCATGGACTCTATAGTCCATGGGGTTGCAAAGAGTCAGACATGACCTAGCGGCATTCACTTTTACTTTCAAACATTGCTATATATTTAATGGACATTTTTCTATACAAGTGTAATATTTTGGGAATTGTCTGGTAACATTTTTTTGTTTTTCCATTGGGTTTGGATTTTTGTCCCTCAGTTTTATAGCATTCTTTATATGTTAGTAGATTAGCTGTTTTCCTCAATTAAGTAGAAAATATCTTCTCAGCCAGTTGGTCAGTATTCTTTGACTATTTTTAAAATTAATTTATTTATTTTAATTGGAGGCTAATTACTTTACAATACTGTGGTGGTTTTTGCCATACATTGACATGAATCAGCCATGGCGTACATGTGTTCCTCATCCTGAACCCCCCTCCCACCTCCCTCCCTATCCCACCCCTCAGGGTCATCCCAGTGCATCAGCCCTGAGTGCCCTGTCTCATGCATTGAACCTGGACTGGTGATCTATTACACATATGATAATATACATGTTTCAATGCTATTCTCTCAAAGTTCCCCCCTCATCATTAGATAGCATTTCCCTTAATTTTGTGGTGAAAATATTTTGTATTTTTGTAGTTAAATTTTTCAATCTTTATTTTACTGTCTTTGAATTTTGAAATATGGAAAATCTTTTGCAGACAAAAGTTAAAAAGGAATTGACTCATCTTTTCCTCTAAAATTTGTGTGATTACATATTTTACATTTAAATTTCTGATCCAATTGAAGCTTCTTCCTGTGAATGGTATGTACCTAATTTTATTACCTTCTAGGGGCTACCCATTTTCCACCACCATTTCCTTGAGTCCGTCATTATCCCAGTGAATAGAGATGCCACTTCCATCACTTACTACATTTTCATATACATAAAAGTTTCAAAACTTTTAATCCTATTTCACTGGCCCCTTCGTCTATTAGTCTGCCAGTACCACCTTGATTTCATTTTGTATCTTAATACTATACTTTACAGCAGAAACTAACACAACATTGTAAAACAATTATCCTCCAAAATAAAAAAAATTCAAACATCAAAATTGTTTTATGGAAATAAAACAGAAATGCACACAAAAAATAGTATACTTCAATGTCTGGTGAGGCTAAGCTTATTCTTTATTTTGCCTTTATAATCTTGTCTTATCTACTCTTTTGTGTTGATTTTTCCTTATGATTTTAACATTCTTTTATTGCCACAAAGGTAACCTTTATTGGTAAATATGAAGGTTACCTTTCCCTTAATATTTCTCCTTTGCATATTTGCTCCTTCTCCTTTTCTTTAGCAAGTTATCTAGCAACGTGTATATTTTTTTAATTAAAATAATATTTTTGATTAAATAGATCAACCATTTTTTCTGTTCTCTACCTCCTTAAATTCTGCTTTTGTATTTGTTGCTTCCTTTCTTATATTTTTAGTTTGCCTTGTTATTCTTTTTCTTTTTGATCTGGATATTTAATTAATTTTTAATACTTGATTTTTACTAATAAAATTGTTTAGTAAGATTTATTTTCTCAAATTACTATTAATTTCTCAGGTATGTAGTGGTTCTTTTTTTAAAAAATTCTGTCACTTCAGCTCATGACTCCCTTTCAACTAATGATTCCTTATTTAAAAATTTTAAGTGGGAGAGCCTTTACCTATTTTGCTTCTTAAAAATTTCTGATTTTATTACATTATGATACAAGTGTAGTCTTTTTTAAATGTAAATTTATTTATTTTAATTGGAGGCTAATTACTTTACAATATTGTATTGTTTTTGCCATACATCAACATGAATCCGCCTCGGGTGTACACGTGTTCCCTGTCCTGAACCCCCCTCCCAATTCCCTCCCCATACCATCCCTCTGGGTCATCCCAGTGTGTAGTCTTTATGATATTTCTACTTTAAAAATTTTTTTAAATTTATTTTATTTTTGGCTGTGCTAGATTTTCATTGCTTTGTATGGACTTTCTCTTCCTATGGTGAGCAAGGGCTACTCTTTGTGGTTTGTGGGCTTCTCATTGTGGGTAGCTTCTCTTGTAGCAAAACACAGGCTCTAAGTATGAGGGCTTCAGTAGTTGCAGCATGCCAATTTCAGAGTGTGGGCTCTGTAGTTGTGGTGCGCAGGCTTAGTTGCTTTGCAGCATGTGGAAGCTTCCTGCACCAGGGGCTTAAACATATCCACTGGTTGGGGCTTCCTTGATAGCTCAGTTGGTAAAGAACCTGCCTGCAATGCAGGAGACCCGGTTGGATTCTTGGGTCAGAAAGATCCGCTGGATGAACGATAGGCTGCCCACTCCAGTATTTTTGAGTTTCCCTTGTGGCTCAGCTGGTAAAGAATCTGCCTGCAATGTGGGAGACCTGGGTTCAGTCCCTGGGTTGGGAAGATCCCCTGGAGAAGGGAACGACTACCCATTCCAGTATTCTGGCCTGGAGAATTCCATGGACTAAACAGTCCATGGGGTCCCAAAGAGTTGGACACGAATGAGTGACTTTCACTTTTCTATCCACTGTACCACTAGGGAAGCCCCTATAATATTTCTGCTTTATGGAATGCACTGATAATTTCTTTATGATCTAATATATCCTTAATTTTTGTCACAAGTATTTTACAAGATAAAATGTTTATGAGTTAGTCTTTCTCCCTCATTCTCATCTCTTCCTATAGTCTTAGATCTTTTTTTTTGTTTGTTTATATAAACATGCTCACCAAAAGAACTTTTGCTGTTTTTGCAGCCAACTCTGAACGAATATATCGTTTCCTTTATTAGATCCCTCAAGAAAGGCTAATGGGGAAAAATTTCTTACATTCTTATATGTTAAAATTGTTTTTCTATATCTGTGACATTTTAAGTACACTTTGATAGGACACAAAATCCGGGGTTCATCTTTTCCACTTTTTTCTTTTTTACCAACAATAATATTAAAACTTGGGCATCATCTGTATTTAACTTATGCTGAGCACATGTTTTGTATAATTATTAATTTTTGTAATTCTGTATTATTTTGGGAGTAAATGTTAGGATATATAAACCTATGCAGCCATCATCATCCTGAGATATTGGAAGGCTCGTCTTGCAATATTCTCTGTCATCCATTAGTCTTTTCCACCTTGCTTCAGTAGCATTAGAACTTTGTCAAATTCCTCTACATTATGGCAGATAAAGACAAACAGCCTAGGAATAGTATATAGTTTGTTCTTACTTTCCCAGAGCTGAACATCATGGGAGGGTTCCTAGTATGCCTTTTCATGGTATTTTTATATACTGCAAGGCAGAGTTGGTTAACAGCCCCGGGGCAAGAATGAGACTAATATGTTCATTCAGACATGTCATAAACACTTACATAGCTAATGCCAAATTGCTCAGTGTCTAGTTTTAACTAGATATGAATGCTTTCATTGCCATGTTGAAAGTTCTTTTCATTGTCCACAGCTAATTACAGTATGCCTTAGGTTTCCCATAATGTTTTTGCTATTGAAAGAGAATCCTTCATGTCTAAACACAAAAATGACTTAAATCAGATTAGTCTGCAGAATAGCCAAAATCCTAAAAGATACACTACACAACAAATACTGGTTCCCATTGCCTCTACATCCAGAACCCTCCGCAAATATCTGTGGTTGATACACACTTTGCAAATCCATGTCTGCTTAAAGTACGGAAATGTGCAAAAAGAAATATTAACATTAGATTGATAACATACATTAACCCTTAGGAAACACAATGTAAATAAAGGAAAGTTTATAAGGGAAGTATATATCTTGTTATGTGCTGCATTTGGAAACTTTGGTTCCAAAACTTCTGTTTTACCAAATAATGAACAAATGTTCAATATTCAAGCAATTCTTCTCAAGTTATCTGTTAAATAAAGAAGTAAATAAATTACAGCCAAAAACTTTGAAAGAAGGAAGTTCAATACTGCAATGTGTTACTACTACAACTAATAAATAACCAAGAATTTGATTATAAGCTTTATAGAAACAATTACTTTATAATATGCACTTTTAAAAGCTAGTTTCTTGAACATCCATATCTTGGGAAATTTTTTTATTACTGATAGCTGACCAAAACCTATACATCAATGTTCACACATGTTCTTTTTTTAACCCGGTAAATAAAAAATCACACGCACATACACACACACACACACACACACACATATAAGAAAGACCTCAAAAATCATTAGATTCATGCAATTATCTGAAATGCTTTCTAATCTGGGTATCTGCAAAAGTGCATTTAAATTGTCATAAAATAATGATTTCTTGGCATTTATAGGTTACATTGCGGCATTCAAATTCTTACACTGGCCCTCATTATAGGAAACCAGGATGTGCCAAGAAAACTATTCTTAGCCTGGTTTCCCAGGGAACCAAGGTGCACAAATTGGTCTATGTGTCAGTCTCTTTCTATCAAACTATTTGATCTCATGAGCATAAAGAAAGTTAGTTAAAATCTGAAAGAGAAAATCCACACTAACCAGTATTTCAGTAACTTAAAGCATCCAATGGTCATTAGGTGGTATCAGAGAGTAGCACTCCACTTTCATGTCTTAAAATTATTTATTGTTTAAGCTTCAGGCCAGAACTACTACATAAAGCCACACTGGTTCTATACTGCATGCTTCTGAGAGGGATACAAACATAGATTATAGGTACGTGGTACCTGTGGAATTGTGCAGTACACAACCTACCCAACCCTAAGTACACTGGGCCTACAACCTAACACTATGCAGCATACTTAAAGTGTGCAGAGACAACTGCCACAACATCACAAGGAAGGTCAGTTCATCCAAAAACTAAGAAAAACTGAAAACCAAATCCAGTTAATTTCAGATACCAAATATTCAATACTAAAAAACCAAATATTCAATACTAAAAATATGCACTTTGAAAATAGCTAGACAGGTAACAAAGTTGCCCTTATAACCTGCTTTATATTTGGGATATTTATTAAGCAACTAATTACTTTAAATATTAATTGCAACTGGTTTTCAAAATGAACCAGTTTCCACAACTGGTTCATTTGTGGATTTACTTAATACATATTTGCCAAGTCTTTACATATGTACTTATATCTGTAATAGACATGATCAGAAATAAATCTTATTTCACATGGCATTCTGCCTCCCTATACTGCAGACTGAGAATACTAAATGTTCTTATTCCAACACTAAAATAGTCACACTTGATTCTATAAGTATCTAAGTAATTAAATACCCATAGGATACAATGGGAAATTAACTTGACCTAAAACATGGAAGGAATTTTATGTGGGTTTTAGTTGTTGCTATTGTTACAGTTGCTGTTGTCATATAAATAGAACTTACCCAATACTAATACAGGCAATAAACATGTATCTCTGCAAAATAGTAGGATATTGAGAACTGTTACAGAATAAGAGGGACTAAATGAGCAAAAAGATAAGCAGTCAAATTGTTTAAGACAGGTAATGAGGATAGAGGTAGCCTGTAAGGAAAAATTCTTAACCAGAAGGCCTAAATTGGAAATTCCTTTGTGAAAAAATTGGTAGAGATAAAAATTTAACACCATCTTAAGATACACTATAAATCTGAAGTATCAGAATTCACATAGAATTTAAATAGACTCTCTGGTTTACTGAAGGGAAACAATATATGAAATTACAAGACTGTTGAAGGTAATTGGCTGTCTGATTAGAGACCTGCAGGATCAAAGGAACAAATGAAGTTTTGGGTAATTGATAGGACATATCATAATATATGGGCCTGATATGGCTGATTAAAAGTTGAAAGGAAAGTCTGATTACTGTTGGAACTATACGAGATGCCTCTGGAGATTTGTGTAAATAAAATTCAAGAGACCATTTCCCTCCATGCACAAATGAATACGTATAAGGTGACTGAAGCATGCCATAAAAGCTCATCACAGAACTGCAGCCTCTTTCCAGAAAGTCATTGAAATGGGCAAGACTGAAGAATAAGAGCACATGGGAGACATTTTCATCAGCTACTCAAAAAGATGATAACTCTACAATCAGTACCGGGACTCATCAAAGAACTATGATGGCTTAATCCACGGAAAACTACAAAAAAATCTTGTGCTATCTCTCTCAGAAGAAATTCTTAAAGGGGAGGCTTCAGCTCTGACACAAAAGGAGTCTTAAGAGAGGGTCTCTTGAGGTTCCCATCACTTCATGGCACTTTATGGCAAATAGATAGGGAAACAATGGAAACAGTGACAGACTTTATTTTCTTGGGCTCCAAAATCACTGAGGACAGTGACTGCAGCCATGAAATTAAAAGAGGCTTGCTCCTTGGAAGAAAAGCTATGACAATCGTAGACAGCATATTAAAAAGCAGAGATATCACTTTGCTGACAAAGGTCCATTGAGTCCAAGCTATGGTTTTTCCAGTAGTCATGTATGGATGTGAGGGTTGAACCATAAACAGGGGTGAGTGCTGAAGAACTGATGCTTTTAAACTGTGTTGTTGAAGAAGACTCTTGAGAGTCCTTGGACTGCAAGGAGATCAAACCAGTCCATTCTAAAGGAAATCAGTCCTGAATATTCATTGGAAGGACTGATGCTGAAACTCCAATACACTGGCCACCCGATACAAAGAACTGACTCCTTGGAAAAGACCCTGATGCCGGGAAAGATTGAAGATGGGAAGAAAAGGGGTGACAGAGGATGAAATGGTTGGATGGCATCACTGACTTGATGGATATGAGCTTGAGCAAGCTCTGGGAGTCGGTGATGGACAGGCAAGCCTGGCGTGTTGCAGTTCATGGGATCACAAAGAGTCGGATATGACTGAGAGACTGAACTGAATTCCTGAGGTTATCACATTCCTACCAGTGTATGTGAATACCCCTAAGGAAATCTGATGGATTCCTGGACATCCCAGGAAAATAGCATAAAACCTAGACAGCCCTTTACCACCACAGAAACAGAGAAGTCTTTCCTCTACTTCAACATAAAGGGGTAGATGTGGGTCCCATACATGGTTTTTCAAGGACAACAGTAGCCTTGGTCCTAGAGGGCAGGGAGTGGGAGTAAATACAGTATTAAAACTCACACAAAATCTGCTCTTCTACATTTGGACTTAGAACACGAGTCAATATTACTTTATAATAATAAATTCATTTGAATCGTGTACGCTCGTGAATCAGTGGTTCCAACTTATATAAGCAGAACAAATTTGTGCTTGTAAAAATAATTAGGTTGTATTTCTCTCCTCTCCTCTGCCCAAATCTGTTCTTACCAGAGAAACACTCAAATGTAAATCTCTAAATTGCTTTGTAGTGCCTTTTATTGTTGTATATTCCTTTGCTTAGCAAAAGTAACAAGTTACTTCATTTTATGTTTCCTCAAATTGTGTGGATATCATATTAACTAGGATTCTGGTGAACAGTAACAGAACCAACTTCTACTGGTTTAAAGAAGTAGCAACAGAATGATGCAAAAGGAAAATGAATAGAAATAAAAGCATTGGGAGTATATTATTATCAATATAAGACAGTCATCATTTATAAAGAAATATTGGACTCTCAGGTAACCCAAAGTTCAGTTTCTATCTGGACTATAGGAAGGGAAAAAAAAAACAAAACAAAACAAAACACCCAAAACAAAACAAGAAATAGAACACTCTAGAAATCCAGGGAATATTTTTTTCCATCTCTCATTTTTGTTCTCTCGGTAGATCTTCATTGTACATGAAAGTAAACAGCTTCATCACTGCTCCTGAGCTTTTGTGTGTGTGTGCTCAGTTGCTCAGTCATGTCCAACTCTTTGCGATCCCATGGACTATAGCCTGCCAGGTTACATCTGCTCTATTCAATTAATTCCAGAATCATGGGAATGAATATTTGATCAGCTTAAGTTTGATCAGGTTTGCATTCTTCATAAGTAAGCTGAAGTGAGAGGAAACAAGGTTGCCTTTGAGCCTGCACTTGTAAAAGTGTGGGCAGTAGGCAGGAAAGACAAATTGAACACAAAACCCAGTGGTTTCCACCACAATTTATAATTTGATCTATTTCTTGATGTCGTATTTTGGAGAAGGCAATGGCACCCCACTCCAGTACTCTTGCCTGGAAAATCCCATGGACGGAGGAGCATGGAAGGCTGCAGTCCATAGGGTTGCTAAGTCGGACATGACTGAGTGACTTCACTTTCACTTTTCACTTTCATGCATTGGAAAAGGCAAAGGCAACCCACTCCAGTGTTCTTGCCTGGAGAATCCCAGGGATGGGGGAGCTTGGTGGGCTGCCGTCTATGGGGTCACACAGAGTCAGGCACAGCTGAAGTGACTTAGCAGTAGCTAACCAGATCTAACAGATATTGTGGGAGCTTCCTGTCCCACAACTGAGGGATAACCATCACTTATTAGTAGAGAAAACAATAACTCTTCCCCCGTAATGTATAAGCTAGGGTCTAACTGATTAAAACTAAATACAAATCATTTAAATTTTTATAATAATTTTAACAAATATATTTTTCCTCAAGTGTGCTAATAAGAATACTAATCAAAGTGCCAACATTTAGGGACACTGACTTTTCATTCCTAACATAAAGGTTATATTCACAAGGATGTATTTTTAATATATGCTTAAGAAAAATAACAGAATATTGAAACACTTACTCTGGCTGATACAAGGCCAGATTAACTGTTTTTAAAATCAGCCATCTGAGTATCTGTCCTCATGTTTCCAAATTCTGAAATATTCTGAAACACCTGAATATTCAACTGTAATTCTCTGTTTTCATATAATATTTCAAATATGAATGAAAACTCTATGTCATATTCTTGCCTGGAGAATTCCATGGACAGAGAAGTCTGGCAGACTATAGTCCATGGGGTCACAAAGAGTAGGACATGACCTGAGAGACCATCTCATTTCATTATTTTCTGATATTTCTAATTTATCACCAAATATCAGACATCTGTAGAGGACTGCTAGAAGTGAAGTGAGGAGAATGGAAAAAAAGCTGAGATTCTCAGACCACAATACAGAACCTATGATGTCAGTTACTTCACTGTGAGCCTCACCGAACTGCCGAGTCAAAGACCGACTTTAAATCCCAGGGAGGCCTAAAGAGAAGGTATCACAATAGACTTAGTGACAGAGCATCCGAGACCACACGCTTGTTTCTTGCATTTAGGTACTAAGTACTATCTAAATGCTATCTAAGTACTAAACATTGTCTACGTACTATACCCTCTCACATAGAATGATACAGGAACAAAGGCTTCTCTCATTCAGTAATTTGGTAGGGTTAAGAAAAGCACAGATGAAGAATATGCATCACAAAAGGAAGTGGGGGAAAGAGCAGGAGATTTGAGAAAATTTTCTATACTCTAAAAACTTTAGCATTGTTGTTTGTAAACAGAAGTCCAAAAGAGATTTAGAGAAAAGAGGAGATTGACAAAATTAGGAGATAAAAAATTTGACTTAAATAATTGAAAGTATGAAAGTCACACTAGAAATAATAAATATTGAAAAAAAATAGAATCAGGAGCATGTTTGGGCTTTTGTTTGTTAGTAGGTTTTTGATGACTGATTCAATCTCCTTATTAGTCTGTTCACATTTTCTATTCTTGATTTAACATTGGTAAGTTGCATGCTTATGGAAATTTATCTATTTCTTTTAGGTTATCAAATTTGCTGGCCCTTTTATCTTCGTAATTGTATCTTTCAAAAGGCAGTTTTTGATTTCTAAGTCTGTGAATGTATCAATTTTTAAAATAATGCATAATTGTTTTTTATCCTATATAAACATATTTGCTTGTTCCAGGGCCACAATATTAACGTATAGACACATTATGAATTTAACTGTTATATTTACTATCTATTTTGAATTTGTATACAGTTTGAGATAGGGAAATGCTTTTTTTTTTTTTAATGTGAGTATCTAGTTGTTCCAGCATCATTGGTTGAAAACTCCAACCTATCTCTTCAAATTCCCTTGGAATTTTGTTGAAAATCCTTCAGCCATACTTAGGAACAGGAATAGCCTTTAGCCAAACACCACTGTAATTCTTGACAAAACTCTCAGTGAAGTATGAACAGAAGAGAAATTAGTCTGACATTAATATAGCTTTTGCAATTCTTTTAAAAAAGAAGTACTTGCTATCATTTTCATACATTTACCTACAGATGTCTTGTATTAAAGTGGGTTTCTTATGGATAATACATATTTGGATCTTACTTTTTAATCCAAACTAATTGTCCCTATATTTTGATTAAAGTGTGGAAACTATTTACATATTCATTAGTTATTTATATGTTTGAGGTCAAAATTATCATTTTTATATTATTTTCTATTTTTCCCATTGTTCATTTTTACTCATTTTCTCACTGCTTGATTTCTTTTATGTTAATTATGTAGATTTTAGCTATTTCATTTTATTTTTCTATTATTACCTGAAGTTGTTGCTCAGTCACTAAGTCATGTCCTACTCTTTGTGATCCCATGGACTGCAACACACCAGGTTTCCCTGTCCTTCACCATCTCAAGGAGCTTGCTCAAATTCGCATTGTCAGTAATGCCATCCAACCATCTTCTTCTCTGTCATCCCCTTCTGCCTTCTATCTTGCCCAGAATCAGCATCTTTTCTAATGAGTTGGCTCTTCACATTAGGTGGCCAAAATATTGCAGCTTCAGCATCAGTCCTTCAAATGAATATTTAGGACTGATTTCCTTTAGGATTGACAGGTCTGATCTCCTTGCAGTCCAAGGGACTCTCAAGAATCTTCTCCAACACCACACTTCAAAAGTATCAATTCCTCAGCACTCACCCCTCTTTATGGTCCAACTCTCATATCCATACATGACTACTGGAAAAACTATAGCTTTGATTGACTATGAGGACCTTTGTTGGCAAAGTAATCTCTCTGTTTTTAATAGATTGTCTAGGTTAGTCATAGATTTTCTTCCAAAGAGCAAATATCTTTTAATTTGTGGATGCGGTAACCACGTACAGTGATTTTGGAGCCCAAGAAAGTCTGTCACTGTTTTCACTGTTTCCCCATCTATTTGCCATGAAGTGATGGGACCGGATGCCATGATCTTCATTTTTTGAATGTTGAGTTTTATGCCAGCTTTTTCAATCTCCTCTTTCACCTTCATCAAGAGGCTCTTTAGTTCCTCTTAACTTTCTGCCATTAGGGTGGTATCATCTGCATATCTGAGGACTTTGATATTTATCCCAGAAATCTTGATTCCAGCTTGTGGTACATCCAGCCTGGCATTTCAAATGATGTACTGTGCACATAAGTTAAATAAGCAGGGTGACAACACACAGCCTTGATGTACTCTTTTCCCAATTTGAAGCCAGTCTGTTGTTCCATGTCTAGTTTTAACTGTTGCTTCATAACCTGCATACAGGTTTCTCAAGAGGCAGGTAAGGTGGTCTGGTATTCACATCTCTTGAACAATTTTCCACAGCTTGTTGTGTATCACAGACAAAAGCTTTAGTATGGTCAATGAAACAGAAGTAGATATTTTGGGGGGCATTCTCTTGCTTTTTCTCATCCAATGAATGTTGCCAATTTTATCTCTGGTTCTTCTGCCTTTTCTAAATCCAGGTTGAACATCTAGAATTTCTGAGTTCATGTACTGTTGAAGGCTGGATTGGAGAATTTTGAGAACTGCTTTGCTTGGATATGAAATGAGTGCAATTATGTAGTATTTGAACACTCACTGGCATTGGCCTTTTTTGGAACTGGAATGAAAACTTACCTTTTCCAGTCCCGTGGCCACTGCTGAGTTTTCCAAATTTGCTGGCATATTGAGTGCAGCACTTTAACAGCATCATCTTTTAGAATTTGAAATAGCTCAGCTGGAATTCCATCACCTCCCCTAGCTTTACCTTTCCCTGGTGGCTCAGACTGTAAAGAGTCTTCCTGCAATACAGGGAATCTGGATTCCATCCCTGAGTCAGGAAGATCCTCTGGAGAAGGAAATGGCAACCCACTCCAGCATTCTTGCCTGGAAAATCCCATGGATGGAGGAGCCAGCCTGGCTACAGTGCATGGGGTCATGAGGACACGACTGAGTGACTAACTCACTTTGCCACTAGCTTTGTTTGCTGTGGTGCTTCCTATGGCACACTTGACTTTACACTCCAAGATGTCTGGCTTTAGGTGAGTGATCACACCATCGTGTTTACCTGAGACACTAAGACCTTTTTTTCTTACCTTTTTTTGTGTATTCTTGGCACCTCTTCTTAATATCTTCTGCTTTTGTTAGGTCCATACAATTTCTGTCCTTTGTTGTGCCCATCTTTGCATGAAATGTTCCCTTGGTATCTTTAAGTTTCTTATAGAGATATCTAGTCTTTCCCATTCTATTGTTTTCCTCTATATCTTTGCATTGTTCACTTAGGAAGGCTTTCTTATCTCTCCTTGCTATTCTTTGGAACTCTGCATTTAAATGGGTATATCTTTCCTTTTCTCCTTTGCCTTTCACTTCTCTTCTTTTCACAGCTATTTGCAAGGCCTGCTCAGACAACCATTTCGCCTTTTAGCATTTCTTTTTCTTGGGTATGGTCTTGATCACTGCCTCTTGTACAATGTCACAAACCTCCGTCCATAGTTATTCAGATCTAATCCCTTGAATCTATTTGTCACTTCCACTCTATAATTGTAAGTGGGTTGATTTAGGTCATACCTGAATGGTCTAGTGGTTTTCTCTACTTTCTTCAGTGTAAGTCTAAATTTGGCAATAAGGAGTTCATGGTCTGAGCCACAGTCAACTCCCGGTCTTGTTTTTACTGACTGTATAGAGCTTTTCCACCTCTGGCTATAAACAATATAATCAATCTGATTTCAGTGTTGACCATCTGGTGATGTTCATGTGTAGAGTCTTCTCTTGTGTTGTTGGGAGAGGGTGTTATAACAAGTGCATTCTCTTTCAAAACTCTATTAGCCTTTGCCCTGCTTCATTTTGTACTCCAAGACCAAATTTGCCTTTTCATCCAGGTATCTCTTGACTTCCTACATTTGCATTTCAGTCCCCTTTGATGAAAAGGACATCTTTTTTTGTATTAGTTCTAGAAGGTCTTGTAGGTCTTCATAGAATCATTCAGCTTCAGCTTCTTCGGCATTAGTGGTTGGGGCATAGACTTGGAGTACTGTGGTATTGAATGGTTTGCCTTGGAAGCAAACAGAGATCATTCTGTCCTTTTTGAGACTGCACCTAAGTACTGCATTTTGGATTCTTTTGTTGGTTATGTGGGCTACTCCATTTCTTCTAAGGGTTTCCTGCCCACAGTAGTAGATGGAAGGGTCATCTGAATTAAATTCGCCCATTCCAGTCCATTTTAGTTCATGATTTCTAAAACGTCGATGCTCACTTTTGCCATCTCCTCCTGTTTGACCACTTCCAATCTGCCTTGATTCATGGACCTAACATTCCAGGTTCGTAAGCAATAGGGTTCTTTTTTTAAAAAATATAAATTTATTGATTTTAATTGGAGGCGAATTACTTTACAATATTGTATTGGTTTTGCCATACATCAACATGAATCTGCCACGGGTGTACATGTTCCCCATCCTGAATCCCCCTCCCACCTCCCTACTCATACCATCCCTCTGGGTCATCCCAGTGCACCAGCCCCGAGCATCCTGTATCATGCATCAAACCTGGACTGGACTGGTGATTCGTTTCACATATGATATTATACATGTTTCAATGCCATTCTCCCAAATCATCACACCCTCGCCTTCTCCCACAGAGTCCAAAAGACTGTTCTATACATCTGTGTCTCTTTTGCTGTCTCTTATATAGGGTTATCATTACCATCTTTCTAAATTACATATGCATGCGTTAGTATACTGTATTGGTGTTTTTCTTTCTGGCTTACTTCATTCTGTATAATAGACAATATGGTTCTTTACAGCAGCATACTCCAAAATCACTGCAGATAGTGATTGCAGCCATGAAATTAAAAGACGCTTACTCCTTGGAAGGAAAGTTATGACCAACCTAGACAGCATATTAAAAAGCAGAGACATTACTTTGTCAACAAATGTCCATCTAGTCAAGGCTATGGGTTTTCCAGTGGTCATGTATGGATGTGAGAATTGGACTGTGAAGAAAGCTGAGTGCCGAAGAATTGATGCTTTTGAACTGTGGTTTAGAGAAGACACTTGGGAGTCCCTTGGACTGCAAGGAGATCCAAGCAGGCTATCCTAAAGGAAGTCAGTCCTGGATGTTCATTGGAAAGACTGATGTTGAAGCTGAAACTCCAATATTTTGGCCACCTGATGCAAAGAGCTGGCTCATTTGAAAAGACCCTGATGTTGGGAAAGATTGAAGGCAGGAGTAGAAAGGGGATGACAGGATGACATGGTTAGACGGCATCACCGACTCAATGGACATGAGTTTGGGTAAACTCTGGGAGTTGGTGATGGACAGGGAGGCCTGGCGTGCTGCAGTTCATGGCATTGCAAAGAGTCAGACACGACTGAGTGACTGAACTGAACTGAACTTTACTTTTACCAGCAGACACATCCACATCTGGGTGGTGTTTTTGCTTTGGCTCAGCCTCTTAATTCCTTCTGGATTCTCACTAGCATAGATTTTGATGAGAAATTTGTGATAATTCTTGCTTGTTCCTAAATGGAATTAATCAGCATTTGTAAAGCAAGAAAAGGCATTCATTTTTAGCAATTTTATTTATGATGTGTTTTAGAGTATTTGTTGATTTATATTACATCAGGTTCACAGAGCTTCATGAATCTGTGGTTTTGTTCTGGTCAAATTTGAGAGTTTTCAGTTAATAATTTTCTCAAACTTTTGTATCCCTATGTTTCCATGTTACACTGACTAATGTTGTCCTGAACGTCACCAAGGAGCTGTTCTTTTTCATTTCTTTTTGTTTCAGTTTCAATGGTTTTATAAAATCAAGTTCACTAATTTTGTGTTTTTATGGTGCCTAAATTTCTTTTAGCTTGATCACATAAATGTTTCATTTTAGATAATAAATTTTTCATCTCCTGAAATTCCATTTGCTTCCTTTTACCTCTTTGTCTTCTCATTCTGTTGATTTTCTCTTTTAAAACCTTAAGCATATTTAGGATTCATATTACAGGCATATTACATTCTTCATATGTTAATTCCATTATCTCTACCTTTTATGGGACTCTCTTTATTGACTTGTTTTCCTTATTTGGGATACCATGTTCCTTTTTTGTGTGTTTAATATTTTAATAGGATGCCAGATATCTTGAATTTTATTTACATTATTGAGTGTTGAGTTCTGTTGTCTTCTTTCAAAGAATTAGATCACTCTTTTTGGTAGGCAGTTAACTTACCTGAGGGTTAGTTTTGTCCTTTTAAAGTCTTGTTTCTTTATCTTCATTAGGACATATTTAAAGCAGCCTTCACTCTACTCTACCAGCACTACTCCTTAGATATGATCCTCATTTGGGCTCTTCAAAAAGCATTAATTTTTAAAAATGATTCTCCCGCGATTTCCCTGGTGGTCCAGTGATTAAGAATCTGCTTTGTTAATGCAACATGGGTTTCAACCTTGGTTTGGAAACTAAGATCCTGCATGCTGAGGCGCAACTAAGCTGGCATGATGCAACTAGAGTCCATATGCCACAAGGAAAGATCCCACGTGATGCCACGAAGATCCTGCATGCCTCACTAAGACTTGATGCAGCCAAATAAATAAATATTTTGAAAAGATTCTCCATTATGGCTGCTTTGAACTAAAAAAATCTTCCAGTCAGATGTGAGTTCTGGCATTTTTTCTACTTTCATTTTCCTGTTTGTTCTTGGCCCAGTTTCATTCACCATTTTATATGCGGCTTGACATACAGTGATAGACTATAGAAAACCTATGCAGATTTCTGGGACATTTCAATGTGTAGCTTCCTCTTCTCTGTTATTCTTGCCTACAATTTGCAGCTTCTTTAAACTTCTCAGACTTTGGTTTTTCTCTCTTTCCAGTAAGAATAAAAAAACTTCATGTTGTGCCTTTGATTCTTGTTGCTTCACCATTGTCTGGGAAGTGCCTCAAGGTTGAAACACAGGGCTTTTCAGGGCTCATATGGTTTGTGTTCCCTCTATCAGGGACGGTAGTCCTGTGCTGCCTAATGCCTAGTGTCTGAAAAATATCTTGTCATTTGTTTTTCCCACTTTTCTAGTTGTTTACAATAAGATGCAAGCCCCAGCTACTCCATCATTGCTGGACCTCATTTCTATTTTATACTGTCATTTGTAGTAATGTGAAGGATGAATTGGAGCACACAGGAGCTAGTGGTGGGGATAACAATGTAGAAAAGACTGATAGTTTGTAGAAGGGGGGAAAATGGATCAGCAGCATCAGTGAGAATAGAGTGTCAAGACAAAGAGAAATGAATTTTTTTGGTAGCAAGAGTGTTATCACTACCTTGTAAAACTTTGATCTTTGCAATCACATCATTTATCCCTTTGTAACTATATGAAAGTGAAAGTCACTCAGTCGTGTCTGACTCTTTGCAACTCCATGGACTATGAATTCTTCAGGCCAGAATACTGGAGTGGGTAGCCTTTCCTTTATCCAAGGGATCTTCCCAAGCCAGGAATAGAACTGGGGTCTCCAACATTGCAGATGGATACTTTACCAACTGAGCTATCAGGGAAGCCCTATGTAACTATAAAATTACATACATGCATTAATATATACACATATAATTTATATATACATAATATATAAATTATATATATAAAGTTCACTGACTCGAGGGGGTCATAGAAAATGAAAGCCTGTCATAAAACCATAAAAGAGCATGCATTTAAAATGTGTGCTTGCATTTAATTAATATAATTAATTAATTTGCATTTAATTTTAAATGTATTTTTTATTATCTGTTTTTATGGCATGCTTTCATTTTCTTTGACCCCATCTAATCAGCGCACTTTAAAATAACAGTCAAGAAAGCAGGAACTGGTCCTTCCCTGGTGGTCCAGGGGCTAAAACTCTGCATTTTCACTTCAGGGGGCTCAGGGTTGATCCCTAGTCAGGGAACTAGATCTCATGTGCCACAACTAAGAGTTTGCATGCTGCGACTAAAGCTGCAACTAAAATACCCTTAGTGTCACAACTAAGACCCAGCACAGCCACACAAATAAATAAAAGTGAACAAAAAGAACGCATCTATATACTATAATAGATAGTAGTGAATTTTTTGTAAATATTCTCCATAAAACTACATAGAATAAAGTATTCCACTCCTGACAGATTGTCACCATTCTAATTATCTTATATTTCATTCAAAGTCCATGTACATACATCAAATTCAGTTAGATATGCCACTTGGTCATATTATATACACAAAATCATATTTTTGAGATACAAATGTATGAGTATTTGTGAGGGTGTGCATGCCTGTCTACATGCACATGCATACTAGTAAAGGAAGCACACAGGTAAAATAAACAGATGATTATAGAAGTGCTAGAACTACAGTCTATTCATGTTAGAGACACTAGAGATAGACAGAGGCAACAAATAGCAGCTAACCTCCGTGTAAAGTGAAAGTGTTAGTCGTCAGTCGTGTCTGACTTTTTGTGACCTCGTGGACTGTAGCCCACTATGCTCCTCTGGCCATGGGATTTCCCAGGCAAGAATACTGGAGTGGGCAGCCATTCCCTTCTCCAGCGGACCTTCCTGACTCAGGGGTCGAGCCTGGGTCTCCTGCATGAAGGTTCTTTACCATCTGAGCCACCAGTTTTACTCTGTAAAAGGCTGGTATTTGAGTTGGACTTGAGGGAACCCAGAAGGCAAAAAGTGGTGGGGGAAAAGGCAATTTTAAGTAGAGAGAAGAAAGCATACTAGGAGAAAGACTGGACTGGCAGCAAACGCTGCTTGAATGCTTTGATAGATTCATTATCTTCTGCATTGATCTCAGTGAGGTGTTTTAGAAAGTTTCCTAACCAGTTTGAGACCAATGAGACAGACACATTTAGAAAACACTGGAACTACATTGGAAACTTAAATTTTTTAAAAAAGACTTCTTAAAAAATGAAGAATTAAATGCATTAGATAGATAATCATCATGATCATAATTAACATTAGGAAGCACCTATTATGTTGTAGGTACTGTCAAATGAATATATAAGTATATACATATTAAATCTTTGTTGATTTATGAATGCATCATATGTAAAAATGTTGACTGTATTTCCCCAGTAAGTTCATTTTTATTTCACCATAATTATGATGAAAAAAATATTTTTTATGCACTTTCTAGTAGCCACACATATATCATGATAGTCCAAAATGCAACATCCCTTGGTAAATCTCAAAGTATAAAATATACAAACATGAGCAAACTGGCTATTAACAAAAATATTCTTCATAGCACTTAAAAAATGTTTTAAAACAGTGAACATGCAAAATGCCATTCATTTATAGATAGATTCAAAAATTAATATGTATTTTTTAAGTAATGACTTTAGAGTATTCTCAATAACCTCAGATATGCAGATGACACCACCCTTATGGCAGAAAGCGAAGAACTAAAGAGCTTCTTGATGAAAATAAAAGAGGAGAGTGAAAAAGTTGGCTTAAAACTCAACATTCAAAAAACTAAGATCATGGCATCCGGTCCCATCACTTCATGGCAAATAGATGGGGAAGCAGTGGAAACCGTGACAGACTTTATTTTGGGGGGTTTCAAAGTCACTGTAGATGGTTCCTGCAGCCATGAAATTGAAAGACGCTTGCTCCTTGGAAGAAAAGTTATGACCAACCTAGACAGCATATTAAAAACAGAGACATTACTTTGCCAACAAAGGTCTGTCTAGTCAAAGCTATGACTTTTCCAGTGGTCATGTATGGATGTGAGTTGGACTCTAAAGAAAGCTTTATGCTGAAGAATTGATGCTTTTGAACTGTGGTGTTGGAGAAGACTCTTGAGAGTCCCTTGGGCTGCAAGGAGATCCAACCAGTCCATCCTAAAGGAAATCAGTCCTGAATACTCATTAGAAAGACTGATGCTGAAGATGAAACTCCAATACTCTGGCCACCTGATGTGAAGAACTGACTCATTGGAAAAGACCCTGATGCTGGGAAAGATTGAAGGCAGGAGGAGAAGGGGACAACAGAGGATGAGATGGTTGAACGGCATCACCAACTCAATGGATGTGAGTTTGAGTAAACTCTGGGATTTGGTGATGGACAGGGAGGCCTGGTGGATTGCAGTCCATGGGACTGCAAAGAGTTGAACACCACTGAGTGACTGGACTGAACTGAACTTAGAGTATTACCAGAAGTTGCAAAAATAAAATATCAGTCAAAGTCGAGATAACAATATGTCTTTCTGCACTTTTGTACAGGGAAGAGAAGTACTTTTTCAGAAGCAATGTCTATATTTTTTCAACTTAGTTAAAAAATAAAAATATAGAGATTAGTAGACCATTATTATAGTCTCAAATACCCTTTCAGTTCTTCCTGGTTTAAAAAATGCAAAATGTAAAATTAGGAAGTTTACTTCTTTGTCCTCTTTCAGGAAATGTTATTCTTCTGGTTCTAAGAATAAACTTGAAGATTAGATATATTGTACTGTGCCTTCTGTTTGTAATAAGCATTTTATAGAATATTGGTTTCACTCAACTGGCAGCCACTTTGCTTCTATTTTTCCCCTAAAAGATGTTTGAATTATTAAGTACTTTAATAGTGTTATTTTTCTAACAATAAACTTCTCTGAATGTTAATAACCAGAAGCATTTATCAAGTACTTTTCTATAATGGCATTAGATATGGTATTATGAAGATAGGATTTAAACAATTAAAGCTGTTTACCAGGTGTCAGAAATATTAATTTAGTTTATTAGAACAAAATATAGGCCCTTTTACTTGAAATAAAAATTGTTAATATGATACCTTAGATAGATGAAATATCTGAGTTATTAAGTTAATTATTATAGCTATCACTGTTTAAGTAATATTCACTGTCTAGTGTTGAGGCCAAGGTTAATCCATTAAAATAATGAGTCATGAAAATTTTTCTAATCTTTTTTACTTTTTATGGTGAGAAGTTATTTATTATATTTTGTCAGTGATCTGTAATGGAACTTCTGATATCTTAAGCTTAGAAAATTTTCCAAAGATTAGAAGCTTCCTCTTCTGAAATGGCAATATCAAACACTCTACAGTGGTCCTCCTAAACCCAAAATGTTTTTTACCATGTTGACAGATACAATTAGAGTCGAAAGCCCAGCAGGCATAGTCAGAAAATAATGAATTCATGGTGAGACTAATCAAAACTACTAACATGCTCTTTTTTCTTCCTCATCATCATAACTAAGAACTGGGAAATAAAAACATGAGTAACAAATGACCTTTCCAGAGTCCAAAATGAAAATGGCCTTTTGACTTCTCCAGTAATGAAATCCAAATGCAATGTGAAAAGAATAAATGGATCACTCAGCATATTGGTTTAATCCATTTTAGAAATGAAGGTATTGCTCACATACAAGGTAAAAGGAACTGCTCCCCAACCATTTCAGTTAGAACTCTTGGTAGAACCTATCAACCACACACACAAAATAATGGGCATGTCAGATATTTCCCTGCTCAGCCAGTCTTACTGTGTGTATAAATAAAACACAGTTAATAACCACAATCAAAAGCATTAGGGGCCATCTCACCATCCCCCTGTTAACTAAAAATCATCCCTTCAAACTGTATTTCACCCCTTCAAAATGAATTTCACTGTAAAGTATTCACATGGATATTAACAAAACCTCATTGACTCAGAATCATAGAATACCAAAGCTGGAAAAAAAAAGAGGGCATACTGTCTATTGATTTTAAATTGCTATCTACTGTAGGTAAAAAGGCCTGGGAAATCCATAATTTTAATTCAACCATAGCATTTTACTTTATGTGTCTTATAGATTGATATAATATTTTCATTAGAAAAGAGGTATGCTCTAAACCAGTGTATGAAATCTCCATATCGGGTCCAACTATTTTATAGTATATAGGTGGGAAGACTGAGGCCCTTCCCTATTCAGAAACTGGGACTTGACAAGAGGCCCAAAGCTTCTTAGCAGCTAGTTAATTTAATTTGTTAAATACTTCCTGCAGCAAAAGGGAAAAACTCAAGTAAAGTGGGCCTAAAAGGAAAGGAGGAGTAGTTGGCTATATAAATGAGAAACTCAAGAACAGTTTCTAATAAAGCTGGGAGCAGATGCTCAAAACTGATGCCCACTGTCCCTCTCTGTCCATCACTGAGCACTACTCTTACATGTTCCTCAAAGCCGCCCTGGAAACTTCAGATCATCCTCAACTCTAGTAATTGGAGGGCTTCTCCTTCACCTGAGATTCATTACATTTGAACCCACATTAAGCCTCCTTAGTTTGACTCATGACTGAGTCAGTCACAGTGTACAGGAAGACAGAATGTGCTGAGTAGTTAGTCTTTGCAAAGAAAGTAGTATGAGCCTACCTGAACCACCTAGATGGGCTGGGGAGGAAGGGTAGTGCTCCTAATGAAAACAGTTTCCATCATCAAGAGAAGCGGCAGTGATGCTGGAAAAGCAACAACTCAAGCAAAACCTGCACTGACATTGGTCATCTAACTGTCCAGAGCTTGTCCTTTAAGTCACTCCTCATCCTTAAATGAGAGTGGTAGGGGTACACTCATGAAAGTCAGAAATGGCCACAGGCCAATGCAAGAAGCAAATGTGTCAGCTCTGCGTTCTTCACTCATGGCTCTAAAGAAGGACCGTCTTTCATTCAGGGGCCCTCAGGGTACCTGGGTACCACTTGTTTTAAGAGAAGCAGCTGATGAATTAACTGCCTTTCTCTTTACAGTAAGTCCTAGCTTCTTGCTGGGTCAGCTACTTCCTGCATATTTGTTCCCTGGGCACTCAGTTCATACCTCTATTAATTCATTTGCAATGTGACACCACAATTTATCTGCTCTATGTACATTTGTGCTCCTCAAGGGCAGATGCATGCTTACTTATCTCTCTAACATTAACACCTCAGTGCTTGGCACATTCCAAATGCTGAATAGAGATGGATTTATTATTTATTATTGTTGCAGTCACGACTTAAGATATGAATCCCAAAATCAGTTCCTCAAACACTATCCTGTCAACTAGTCTAACAAGAAAGGATTCATGGTCAAACAAATTTTAGAGGTATTATATACTATAAGCCATTTTAGAAATTCATGATTTGATTTGTTGTGTCCTTTGAGAGAGTGGCTTGTTTAAAATTGTTTGCAATATTCATAATTTATTTTAGCTTATATACTAATACTCAATGAGATCAATATTTCATGAACAGTACTGAGGGAAACACCGTTTTTTTACACCTTTTCGGGGAATGTGTTGTTTTGCAGAAGCAAACTGCAAAAGATAACATTTAACTGAGGAAAACAGCTTTCCCACTCACTCACTCATTCATCCAGTCTGCATTTTCTATATGCCTACTCCATACCAGGAAGGGGTCTTGCCTTCTGAGTTTATAACCTAGTAAGTGGAAATAGGCACATTCATTTCTTAACATCAAATAATCTTATTCTTATTAGAACTTGAGTGATTTCTTGAGCAAAACAGAGTAGGGTGAAAGTCAGCTTAAAAGTTCTGGGAGCTCAGTATCATTTTCCTCAACTTGTCTGAAAAAGTGTGTGAGTGTGTGTATATGTCTGTTATGTGCTAAGGTGCATTAGTCATGTCTGACTCTGTGCAACCCCACGGACTGTAGCCCAACAGGCCCCTCTGTCCATGTGAGTCTCCAGGCAAGAATACTGGAGTGGGTTGCCATATCCTACTCTAGGAGATCTTTCCACCCCAGGGATAGAACCCTTCTCTTTTGTCTCCTGCATTGGCAGGAGGGTTCTTTTGCCACTAGTGCCATCTGGGAAGCCTGTGTACGTATACATATATTGAAATTAAAGCCATGTTGCTTTCTCAGATTTAAAAAAAAAAATTTTAAACCTAAATTACTTAGCATATCTTTTGATTTAGCGCAAGTGTTGATGACAGGTGCTCTGCTGATTCCTAAGTTAAGATGGTTTAAACTCATTTTCTTATGCATTTTGTGCTTTCACTCAAATGCATTCCCTACATTCTTATGCGGAGCCAGTAGCACCTTCTGGGGTTAGAAGAGAATGATGCAGTCTTGAGCCCAGTCCCTGTCCACACCTCACAGTCAGGTGGCAGACACTCATCATCATAAATAGAAGTTGGACTTTTACATGCCTAGAAATAACCACAAATCTTGGTGAGTCAGAAAAATCTCAAAAAAGGAGAAACATTGAGGCTAACTTTTGAAGGTTAAGGAATAGTTTAAACATTTTTAATTTTATAAAGACGTCATCTTGACTATGACTATGGTAAATCTTTCCCAAGGAGCTACTTTAGCATGAATCTCTGCTTTACTTATACTCCATTATGAATGTATTTAATTTTCTTACATTCCCATGTCACCTCAGGAACTGTTCTATGTGGCATATTGGCATCCATGTCTATCTTGGGCATTTAGTTAATTTCATTCTATTTTGACTTCACTTTTCTTAAACACCATGTGGCTCCAGTAAACAAATAAAACTCCTTAAGTGTTTCTGACAGGTTTGGCGTGATTAAATCAACTTATGGAAATGCCTTAACACAAGTTAAAGGCTTTTTCTTAAGAAAGTTTCAGGCTTTATAAGTTGAGAAAGAAAATGTTGTGAAAGAGAAACCTAATGCAAGATTGGATTCTGTATTCTCTAAGGGAAAATGTAAACTGATAAAATTACAATGATTCTTTAAAGTCTGCAGAATAATTACATTAAATATCTGGTACAGATAGTAGAGCTTTAATAAATTTTAATCATATAAGTACTAAATTCTTTTAGCATAGTTTAAAACAAATACAGGTAAACAAAAGAATAAGAATTTAAAATCACCAAAATTTCAATGCTCAGAGATAACCACCATTAACATTTTGAGAGTTTATTTCCAGACTTTTTCAATACATTTACTTACTTATATAAGCATATTTTAAAAATAATGGTTTATATTATGTATATTAGGTAAACTGTTTTGTAACCAAAGAGTAGATCATGAACATTTTTCATTATCAAATGTGTTAGTTATTTTAACAAAACAGTAATACAGAAGTTTGGAATTAGAAACCACACTTAACAAATGTTATTATGAAAGCATGTTTGCATATAGTCTCAACTCCCTAATTGATGTACATTAGTAATTAAAGATGTTCAGTCAAATCGTTGCAGGAAGTGGGACCCCTGCCAGCGCCCGAAACTGGGCTCTTGTCTAACACTCGGAAATGAATTGTCCAAGGAGACACATGTGCTGATAAAGCAAGAGATTTTATTGGGAAAGGGCACCCGGGTGGAGAGCAGTAGGGTAAGGGAACCCAAGAGAACTGCTCTGCCACGTGGCTTGCAGTCTCGGGTTTTATGGTGATGGGATTAGTTTCTGGGTGGTTTTTGACCAATCATTCTAATTCAAAGTCTTTCCTGGTGGCGCACACATCGCTCAGCCAAGATGGATGCTAGTGAGAGGGATTCAGGGAAGTGGATGGACACGTGGTGTCTCCTTTCGACCCTTCCCGAACTCTTCCGGTTGGTGGTGGCTTATTAGTTCTGTATTCCTTATCAGGATCTCCTGTTATAAAACAATTCATGCAAATGGTTACTATGGTGCCTGGCCAGGGTGGGCGGTTTCCATCAGTGTGCTTCCCCTAACAAAATGATATACACATTTATAAGAATTTTTTGAGGTTTGGTGCTTACTTTTCTTCAGAAAGTTTCTATGAGTGTAAATACTCATCAACAGGATATAATCTTCCCCATTTTCCACTTTCGCCATTACTTAATACTAGCTGCTTTTGTTTGTAATCTGCCAAGGTGACAGACAGCAATGTTTATTCTTCTAACCTGCATTTCTTTGATCACTAGTAAAGTTGAACAGTTGTGTTTGTCCGATTTTTTTAGTTTGATACATTTTTTATTTTGTGAGTTCTTTATTTATGTTCTTTAGAAACATACTATGTTAAGTTATATACTTGTTTATAAATTTCACCAAAATATTGTGCCAAAGAGGTTAAGCAATTGTGTTCATGTATACTTTTTCTTAGATAAAATAATGTGTGCCTTCTTGAATGATGGTTTTGTTTTTTTTTTTCATTGCTTCTTGAGTGTCACTGGAGGGGAAGAAGAGAGAAGATTGTTTTTCTATATTTCCTTGACATTCTTTGACATTAGTGATCTAGAAACTTTTGAGATTTAGCTGCCAGATATCTTCAGTCTGGATTTGTCTGACTTTTTCTGCACAGATACACTCAGGTTATGCACTTTTGGCAGGAATATCGCAAAAGTGATGATACATTCTTGCATCATATCAGGTGATATATAGTGTTGATTTTTTCCATGACTAATAATGTTAACTTGATTAAGGCAGTGTCAGCCTGGCTTCTCCAATGAAAACTTACTCCTTTGAAGCTAAAAAGTATTTGTTAATGAGGTACTTTAAGAATACGTAAATATTATGCCTCTCAAATTATTTTATTTAAATTTTTTGTGACTATGTGGTCTCATCAATCCCTATCTTATTCAAGGGATATGATTCATCATTGTGATTATTTATTTAATTCTCAAATTTCTTGGATTTAACTAGTAAGAATCGTTTTAACTTGACTATCGTGTCCTAGAATGTTTTGAGCATTTTCTTTGAGGTGATGTTTCAGGTTCATCTTGTAGTTTCCTTGCCTGAACCTGGAATTAGCCATTCCTCAAAGAGCTTTGAATTTTTCTAGTGGAGAGTGGTCATTAGAAGACAAGATATGGGGGCTAAGTGTGCTCATTGCTATTGGGGTATTGCTACCAGATACTTTCAGTGAAAAGAATTGGTGAATATGTGTAGAACATACGCACACACACCCCTACACTTACATGCATTTCTGTATCTATAGATACACACTGAAAACCAGAAGTTCACACTGATATATTGAATTCCAAACCAACACCACATAATTTTTTCTCATTTTCTCCCTTTCAATAATGGTAATTATCTTTTTCAAAAGTAAAAAGCTTGCTTCCAAAATTCTTATCCATTTAATGGTTTTACCAATCTCCTTTATGTAATCTATCTCCCATAATTACTGCCACCCTTTCCTCATGTAGATGCCCACATGACCCAAATCAGGCAATTACCCAGCTCAGGCTTCAATACTTCACATATGGTTGTCCTTCCACAAGACATTCTCAGCCTGCTCAGACTCTGACAGCCTTCTCCAGGCTTACCCAATCATGGACATCCTTCTCACTTCTTTCAGGCTTCAATAAGACACCCTTCCTATGGATGTTCTTATTGGGCTTTTGGGGCTTTGACTCCCTTTGACAGAGAAATTTTTCTCATTCAACTAAGGTGCCAGCACCCTCAGTCAGGTGCATCTTTCACAAGGAGAACTTTCTCATCCAGCTTGAGCTCCAACATTGTGAGCCAGGCTGCCTCTTGGGACATTTTGCTCACTTCATTCAAACTCTAGCACCCAGACACCCAACATGAGTCAGACATCACTGGGATTCTTACACAGACTTCTTACACAGAAGCCTCTTAGACTTCTCTTTACACATTTTTCTACTCTATGTTAGGTTACCGCTTCCAGGCATGGACTCCTCCTTACATGTCTTGGGTCTCCCTCATCTCTCCCAGATGTGGACCCTCATCTTACTTGACCCCTTCTAATTGCTTCTGGACTAAATTGCCCAATGAGGAAATAAAGAGATAGATAGGAGAAAAAAAGGAAGAGTAATGATTACGTTTTCATGAAAATGAATTTCTAGAATTCTTACCCTGATGTTTTATCATTTATAAATGGACTTCCTTACACAGTGGAAATGTTCTTAATATCACTAATCAAAAGAAAATTATGTTTATTCTTCCTTTATAAAAAAGATGAGATAGTTGAATGTTAAAAGTGATCAAACTTTATAGTCACTGAGGGAAGGGAGAGCTCTGAAGGACTTGTCTATGCAGGACAAATAGATTATATTGGAAACAGATATTTTGTGCCTGGAGGCAATTTTGTAAATATTTCTAAGAAGTGTCTGCATTATACAATTATTCATATTTCTTAGCATTTTTCTGGGTCACTGTTCCCTTTTGAGAATCTAATGAAAATTACAGCTCTTCTCAAGTAAAGCATATATACTGATGCAGATACACAGGCATGCATAAGAACACACAACTTGCATTCAAGTTCACAGTGTTAACATTCTTCTCTATAAAGTATTTGACTTCTAGGTCAGTGACAGAATATATAATACCTGACTACCATAATATAATATAAACATAACATCAGCATCCAGTCTTTGCAGCCAGACCAACTTAAGCTTAAAAACAAACTACCATGAACTTGATTTATGCTTTGGTTTTAACATCCCTGAGTCTTATTTATAAAATAACTGTGTTAGGTTGCAGCCCTGGTGGCTCAGAGGATAAAGACTCTGCCTGCAATGGAGACCAAGGTTTGATCCCTGAGTCTAGAAGATGCCCTGGAGAAGAGAGTGGCTACCCACTCCAGTACTCTTGCCTGGAGAATTCCACGGACAGAGGAGCCTGGCGGGAAATAGTCCACAGGGTTGCAAAGTGTCGGACACGACTGAGTGACTAGCATTATAATAACTATCTTTGGGCTTCGGAGAAGGCAATGGCACCCCACTCCAGTACTCTTGCTTGGAAAATCCCATGGGCGGAGGAGCCTGGTAGGCTGCAGTCCATGGGGTCGCTAAGAGTCAGACATGACTGAGCGACTTCTCTTTCACTTTTCACCTTCATGCATTGGAGAAGGAAATGGCAACCCACTCCAGTGTTCTTGCCTGGAGAATCCCAGGGATGGGGGAGCCTGGTGGGCTGCCGTCTATGGGGTCGCACAGAGTTGGACACGACTGAAGCGACTTGGCAGCAGCAGCAGGGCTTCTGTGAGAAATTGAGTTTATGTAGAAGACAGTATTTCTACATGAACTCATACTGGTTTCTCAGATGAGTTAATTTTTACTATATGACTATTTGGGCCATCTGAACATTTTATAAAATGCTTTAGCTTCTCATTAGATGCTTGGTGCCATCTTGGAAAAAGGGTTTTGGAATTCCAAGTTCTTTCAATTTCTATTCTTTGGTACTGTTGTGAAAGATATTTGCTGAGTAAAGGAGCCTATAATGCTTACTGTATTAATTTTTCCATAAAAGTCAGAAATTCCAATTTAAAAATGCCTTCAGAGTTTCTCTGGGAGAGTCAAGCAGGTCAGAGGAAAGTAACAAGTGAAGGCAGTAGAAATTTCCCTAAAAGTAGCAGTTATTTCTCAGCTCAGACCAGTGCTTCAATAGAGGAATGTGGGCCTAGGTTACTAGAGTGTAGAAGTTTTTCAGATAACTTAGTCATTTGAAGTTTTATAAGAAATTTCCCAGTTTTAACATATTGTGTGTTCAATTTGCAAACTCTGCTTTTAATGGAGATGTGTTCCCTATCCTGAACCCCCCTTCCCACCTCCCTCCTCATCTTATCCCTCTGGGTCATCCCAGTAAACCCATGGCTGATTCACATCAATGTATGGCAAAAACCACTACAATATTATAAAGCAATTAGCCTCTAATTAAAATAAATAAATTATTTAAAAAAATAAATGGACATACGTCTATGTGTCAATATTGCTGTATTTTTTGGATAAAAAGAAGGAAATGTATAACTACATGAAAACATGTGTCAAGAATAGCAAAAGATTTTATCTGTAATCGTAAGGCTATTTAAAATAGTAAAAACAGAAAGAATAACCTGCTTAGTTTCTCAGCAATTATACAAATGTCCCTAAAATCTAAAAAAGAGAGATAATATTATTTAGTTTTATTATTATAACTTGAAAATGGCATTGATGGCATTATGCATATTTGATTACTATAATCCTATAATTCTAAAATATTTAAAATTGATGTGATCATGAGATACTTTGAATAAATAACCCGAACTTAAACTTCAACAAGTTTATTTATAAATTCTAGAAAGCCAACGTGGCATCTGCTCTATATAAATTGTTTTCGTGTTTTCCAAATTGTGATTAATTTATCAAAAGGACCAAACTTTTATTTGAATATCCTCATTAAAATACAGCAACTCAAACTAGAGTTATTCTTATCAAGCAAGATTGAAACAAAACAATACAATACTTTCCTGAAAAGAACTGTTAACTTTGAATCTTACTCTAAATTAAGAAAATGTGTTTCCTTGAGTCAATAAATTATTTTCTTCCAAAAAGTATGCTTTGGGACCCCTTATTGCACTGAGATCATTTCCTTCACGTGGTCCTATGGAACTAGGACCTAAACAAATAATCAATTACACAACAGTGACTGCAAATACTTTCAAGAAACCACTGAAACACAACAAAACCAAAATTAAGCTAATCTTCAACAGAAAATGAAACACTTAAAAAGCCAATGGACCCATATAAGGAAACTTTTTTCCTAGTAAACCTTGTCTCCCTTAACAAAATCAGGTTTATGGCAGTTTCACCAGAATTGAGTATGCAGGGATCCCCACACTTTTGCCTATTCCACTTCTTGTTAATACGAAAACAAGCCCCACAGAAAACTAGTTACAAGAAAATGCTTTTTCAGAATCTTTAAAATGTCTTCTAGGAAGTAAATCCGTATCCTCTGGTTGCTTTCAGAATTGAATTATGAGAAACACCTTCCTGCCTCAAGGTGCCATAACAAATATTATATGAAACATGTCCAAAGGAGTCATCAAACTAACTAGTTAACTCAGTAGATAGAGTAAATAAATTCCTGAGGGGTAAATAAATAAATAAATAAATATATGTATATACACACATATATATCTCAGCCAAAGAAACAGAAAAATTAATACATTTCATTAGATAGTCCTTCAAAAAGCAAGGCACTGATTATTTTCAATCACAGAAATCATTAAGGTCTAAGAGAGAAAGTTCTAGTACTTAAAAAGAAGCCATTTTTTTTTCTTTTCATGCAAATATGCTGAGTCCCAAGGAGCAGGACTGTAGGATGTCAGGGCTGGAGTTGTGGCAGTAGAGGAGATCTGTACAGAAATTCCTGGCTGAAACTCCACAGGCTGAAGGCCCCACCAGTCACTCTCATGCTGTGGCCGCATTAGAGGAGGACATGCATGGCTTCTCATGTTAAGAAGACTTGAGACAGCTCCCAAGGGGCCTCTTCTTTTCCAGGTAACAGGACAGAATATTTAAAACTTCTTTTGCTTTCAAAAGGTCACCAGAAATGTGTGTCTGTGTATTGTGTGAGAGAGAGAGCAAGAGAAAGAATGAAAGAGAGCACCTGAAAGGCTTCTGAGATGAGGAAAGGAATGGAGAAAGTCAAATAGTGAAATAATGACTGGAGATAGATGACAATGTGTTATTCTAGCACATATTCTGGGAGGGAAAAAAAAGATGTGATTAACAAGAGGTACTAGGAAGCAGGATTCAGCAGCTAATGCTAACAAAAAGAAGAGCCAGGACAATACAGCCTCCTCTCTTGATAGACTGATGATTCATAGTCTCTTTGTAACATTTAGAAGGATCAAAGGTAAGTGGAAAAATGCTGGATGACTTAAGAACATCTGAATTAGCTATGATAAATCCAAACAAAGTGAGCAATTAATTGATCACAGTTGTACTGGCAATAAATGTACTGGAACTCCAGGTATAAATAAGTTCAATGATTTGTTACAAGATAGAAAATTGGTATTTTTTAATATTGTGAATTATGTAGATTAAAAATTCATATTGATACAATTATTATTATCAAGACTCATTCAGCAAAATGTTCTAGTCTATTCTTTCAGGATCTTCACAATCCAGCACTCAAACCTAGGTCTCCCACGTTGCAGGCTGATTCTTTACCCAGCTGAACCACAAGGGAAGCCCCAAAATACTGGAGTGGGTAGTCTATCCCTTCTCCAGGGCATCTTTCCAACCTAGGAATCAAACCAGGGTCTCCTATATTGCAGGCAGATTCTTTACCAACTGAGCTATCAAGGACCTTTCCTTTTCCCATGCAAATATTATATTTAATATTTTGGGTGGACGTGATTCACAAAAATCAGCTCATATTGTCAAGTAGTTTGCACTTACCTACTATAATAACAATAGTAATAATGAACAATAATAACACTTAGTAGTTGCTCTATGTCAGGAATTGCTCTAAGGGCATTAAATATATGAATTCACTTAAGTTTCACAACTACCTAATGAAGTAGGTTCCCTTGTTATTCAATTTTACCAGATGAAAAGATCCAGGCACAGAGAGTAAGACACACATCAGGAAGTGGCAGAACCAGATCAATACTCAAGTGAGCTCTACAGTTCATGCTTCTAAACATCGTGTCTCCTAATCAGTCTCTGAAAACATGCTTCCAAAGGCTTCACACACTATCTGGCACAAGACCATTAAAAAACTACTCATGGAGTAAATAGATGATGTACAGTGCTGTAATATTCTAAAATTATTCATGTCTCATCATTAATATTTAAACTAACAGATCAAAGGTCTTAAAAAATACTATGATGAGCATCTTTACATACAAATCTTTTTTCCCCTTTCTGACCTATAAGAGGATAAGATGGATGGATGGCATCACTGACTCAATGAACATGAGTTTGACAAACTTAGGGACATATGGAGGGACAGGGAAGCCTGGCATGCTGCAGTTCATGGGGCCTCAAAGAGTTGGGAATGACTGAGCAACAGCAATGTAAGCTAAATGCTTAAGAGGGAATTATTAAGCCAAAGAGTATAAATGCTGTGAATCTTCTTACAAATAATACCAATTTGTCTTCCAGAAAATTCATACCAATCTAACTGCTACCAATAATATATGGTTTCACCTCATCAGGGTCAAGCATTGGATAACTAAGTTCTTTCCTGTTAATGTAATAGCAAACCATAGCATCTGAATATTGTTTGAAGCTGCATTTCTTTGATGACCACTGAAGTTAAATTAGGTAGGTATTTGTCATTTGTATTTGTTTTTGTTTCACTGCTTTTCTAAGTCTAAATCTAACTCTCATTTAACTATTTGTTTTTCTTATACATATTTTTTCCACTTCTGACTTTGTGAAATTTTCCGTTGGCCTAGAAACCATAGTGCTATTACTATTTGTAATAAACCGCTTACAACTGTCCTCCATTCAGGACAAGTGGCAGAGCAAGGGCACCAGATGGTAATTGTAAGAAAATCTGATCTGTAGGAGGAGTGTATAATTTCATGTTTAACCCTTCTCTTCCCAAATAAACAAATAAATGGGGCATAAAGCTAAATATGTATAATTGAAAGTTAAAAGACATAAAGTACAAATTGAGCAAATAGCTTCAAGGGAAATGTATTTATTCATGACCATTAGTGTTCCAAACCATAAATCGACTTAATTAGATTTAATTACAGTACTGCTCAAGAAAACACAAAGATTATAAAATCTGAGAGTTGCATTTTACATATTGCTAGAAGCAGTGTCTGTTTATGCAAATAATGGACATATCTTCACTCAAAGGGACTAACAGGATGAATTAAAACTATGTGGCTAAAGACACAGAGGACACTTAAATGCCTATCACTAAGTGGAAGAAGCCAATCAAAAAAGCCTACGTACTTCATGATCCGAACTGTATGACATTCTGGACAGAACAAAACTATGAAGAAAATAAAAGATCAATTGTTACCAGGGGTTAGGGAGGACAGAGGGAGGAACAGGCAGAATACAGAAGATTTTTATAACTACTCTGTATGATGATGGATACATGTCATTATTATATAAGCTTGTCCAAACCCACAGAGGGTATATCAATATCAAGACATAATGTAAAGGAGGGCTTCCCTGGTGGCTCAGAGGTTAAAGCGTCTGCCTGCAATGTAGGGTCTGCCTGGGTTGGGAAGATCCCCTGGAGAAGGAAATGTCAACTCACTCCAGTATTCTTGCCTGGAGAATCCCATGGATGGAGGAGCCTGGTGGGCTACAGTCCATGGGGTCGCAAAGAGTTGGACACAACTGAGCGATTTCACTCTCACTTTTCAATGTAAAGGATGATTATAATTTGTCAATGTAGGTTCATCAATTGTAACTAATATACCCTCTGGTGGAGGATATTGATAATAAGGGAGGCTATGCACATGAGGGCTAAGATGGTAAAGAATCTTCCTGCAATGCAGGAGACCTGGCTTCAATCCCTGGGTTGGGAAGATTCCCTGGTGAAGGAAACAGCAACCTGCTCCAGTATTCTTGCCTGGAAAATACCATGGACAGAGGAGCCTAGTGGGCTACAGTCCATGGGGTTGCAAAGAGTCAGACATGACTGAGCAACTGACATATATATGTGGAGGGCTTCCAAGGTGGCACTAATGCTAAAGAACCCATCTGCCAATGCAGGAGACATAAGAGATGTGGGTTAGATACATGGATCAGGAAGATACCCTGGAGGAGACCAAGGAAACCCACTCTAGTATTCTTGCCTGGAGAATCCTATGGACAGAGGAGCTTGGCAGACTACAGGCCATAGAGTTGCAATGAGTTGGACATGACTGAAGCAACTTAGCGTGCATGCATGCGTGGAGGCAAGTGATATAAGGAAAATCTCCATGCTCTCCAGTCGATTTTTCTATGAAGCCTAAACTGCTCTAAAAATAAAGTTTATTATTTAAAAAAGACTGGGGTGGGAGGTGCGAGGGGGTTCAGGATTGGGAACTCATGTACACCTGTGGCTGATTCATGTCAACATATGGCAAAACCAATACAGTATTGTAAAGCAAAATAAAGTAAAAATAAATAAATAAATAAATAAATAAAGACTATGGGGCTAATAGGGGGAGTGAAAAATTTAAAAATAACAACAACAACAACAAAAACAGTTCTGAATTCTCCCAATTTCAAAGATCTTAACCACTTTTTTCTACTGGGACATTTGACTCATCAGGCAAAGTACAGTACAATAATGTAGCTTTGAGCAAATACTGAAGACACTCATATTTCTGGAACATGTTAACTACTATCTTTCTAGTTGATTTTACTGTATTTATTTGCCTATTGCATTATAATGTATCTATTTACAGGTTTTTCTCCCCTGCAAAGCTGTGAGTTCATTAAAGGCCGGGGCTGTGTCTGGTTCATCATCTTATTCCTTGTGTCTGTAACAATACCTGCCACATGAGAGGCATTCAGGAAATGTGTTGAATATAGGAATAAATGGACATTAGGAAAACAAATGGAGAAGGCAATGGCACCCCACTCCAGTACTCTTGCCTGGAAAATCCCATGGACGGAGGAGCCTGGAAGGCTGCAGTCCATGGGGTTGTGAAGAGTCGGACATGGCTGAGCGACTTCACTTTCACTTTCATGCATTGGAGAAGGAAATGGCAACCCACTCCAGTGTTCTTGCCTGGAGAATCCCAAGGACGGGGGAGCCTGGTGGGCTGCTGTCTCTGGGGTCGCACAGAGTCGGACACGACTGAAGAAACTTAGCAGCAGCAGCAGGAAAACAAAATGCCAGTGATAAGAGCTTTCATTTTGGTAATCATTTCTAACTTTAAATAACAGTTCACCAGCTGTATATTTGTACCACATCATCTTTATCCATTCCTCTGCTGACAGACATTTAGGTTGCTTCCATGTCCTGGCTATTGTAAATAGTGTTGCAATGAATATTGGCGTTCAGGTGTCCAATGGGATATTACTCAGACAAAAAAAAAAAAAGAACGAAATAATATCATTTGCAGCAACACAGATGGACCTAGAGATCTCATATTGAGTGAAATAAGACAGAGAAAGACAAATATCATATGATATCACTTACGTGTGGAATCTAAAAAGGCTACAAATGAACTTACCTACAAAACAGAAATAGAGAAACAGATGTAAAAAATAAGCTTATGGTTACGGGGGGGTTTAGAGGAAGAGGAATAATTTTGAAAATGGGATTGATACATACACAGTACTATGTATAAAACAGGTAACTAGATAGCATATTGAAAAGCAGAGACATTACTTTGCCAACAAAGGTCCGTATAGTCAAGGCTATGGTTTTTCTGGCGGTCATGTGTGGATGTGAGAGTCGGACTGTGAAGAAGGCTGAGCGCTGAAGAATTGATACTTTTGAACTGTCGTGTTGGAGAAGACTCTTGAGAGTCCCTTGGACTGAAAGGAGATCCAACCAGTCCATTCTGAAGGACATCAGCCTTGGGATTTCTTTGGAAGGAATGATGCTAAAGCTGAAACTCCAGTACTTTGGCCACCTCATGTGAAGAGTTGACTCATTGGAAAAGACCCTGATGCTGGAAGGGATTGGGGGCAGGAGGAAAAGGGGACGACAGAGGATGAGATGGCTGGATGTCATCACTGACTCGATGGACATGAGTTTGAGTGAACTCCGGGAGTTGGTGATGGACAGGGAGGCCTGGTGTGCTGCAATTCATGAGGTCGCAAAGAGTTGGACTCAACTGAGCGACTGAACTGAACTGAACTGAATAGGGACCTATTGTATTGCAGAAGGAAGTCTAACACTGTGTAATGGCCTATATGGAAAAAGAATCTAAAATAGAGTAGACATATGTATACTTATAACTGATTCACTTTGCTGTATACTTGAAACATAATATTGTAAATCAGCTATATCCCAATTAAAAGAAAACCAGTTCATTCCTTTACTCATCTGTTCTCAAATTAAAACCTACCCTTGATCATTTCAGTATATATCCCTTGCACTTATGATAGCCTGCATAGTTTCTCTAAGCTGTCAGAGTTAATTGACCATGCTCCATGAAAGAGGAGATCTTTGGGGATCAAGAAGCTAGCATTGAATAAAATACAGAGTCACCATGAGATGCTCAATCTCCAGCCACCACCACTTGTTACTATTATGAGGAATAGGCAAGAGGCCTTGTCTGTGTGTGCTAAGGTGATGGGACATCTGGAAAATATCGACTAGTTTTCTTCTTAGCAAACTGGATTCTCTAAACAGTCACCTTGAGAAAGGTACAAGCAAATTCCCTCAAACTTTTTGACAATCCCAGTCTGCTCCACAGTGTACATACCTAGCTATACCCCCAAAGATGTACATAGTTCATCAAACCTCCCATTGCTCTATCATGGCTGCTCATCCTTGTGTTCAGATAGTCACTGAACACTTGAAATTCCAGCCCTGTGGTAACCACAGGTTAATGTCATTTCTAAGTGTGCAAAGTGACGCTGCAGAACCAAGAGACAAGGGTAATTGGCCAAGGGTCCCCAAGCTTTTGCACCTCGTAGCACATGTAGAAAAAGCAGCTATCATCCAGAGGCATATCAGGCTGCTCCAATTGGCTCTCCTGACCCTGGTGAGCTGTTGTTAGGCCCCAGGAACTGGGCACACCTGTGTAACTCTGTAGTGGGCAGAAGCAACTTCATAGCACAAACTTTAGACTGAAACTAACATCGATCCCAAGGTCCCATTGGTCTAGCTATCAGGCAAACTTAGTCAAATTCAGTGATGCCTGAGTTTGGAATAAAACACAGTCACATTTTTTTTCTTTTTAATTTTTCTCCCTTTCCTCTACTTCACCCTCAGGCTTAAGGCTGATACTCAGGAGGCTTAATTGGTGCTAGATATCAGTGAGGATATAAAGATAAATAAAATTTAAAGCAAGAGGCTTAATTCTCCCTACTAAAAATAAGGTAGGAGATATTCCTCTCCCTTAGAACATTTTAACTTTCAAACTTGTAGTTATATTTTAAAAAAAAATCTTACAAATTAACAAACTGAGAATGTCTTTTTCAAGTGGCTGGGAGCCTTTCTTTTGAAATATAACCATCAAATCAGATTGTCCCATATCTCCTCATCTCTGTGGGAGGGAAGAGGTCAAACTTTCACAGACACCTGGCTCCAAAATGCAAAACCTTCTGTCATAGACATATGAAAAATGCAAATTTTCATTTTGCAAAGCTAAATAACTAACACAGATGATGACCCCCAGTTAAGTTCAGTTGCTCAGTCATGTCTAACTCTTTGCATCCCCATGAATCACAGCATGCCAGGCCTCCCTGTCCATCACCAACTCCCGGAGTCCACCCAAACCCATATCCACTGAGTCGGTGATGCCATCCAACCATCTCATCCTCTGTTGCCCATCCCTTCTCTTCTTGCCCTTAATCTTTCTCAGCATCAGGGTCTTTTCCAATGAGTCAACTCTTTGCATCAGGTGGCAAAGTATTGGAGTTTCAGCTTCAGCATCAATCCTACCAATGAACACCCAGGACTGATCTCCTTTGGAATAGACTGGTTGGATCTCCTTGCAGTCCAAGGGACTCTCAAGAGTCTTCTCCAACACCATAGTTCAAAAATATCAATTCTTTGGCTTTAGCTTTCTTTATAGTCCAACTCTTACATCCGTACATGACCACTGGAAAAACCATAGCCTTGACTAGATGGATCTTTGTTGGCAAAGTAATGCCTCTGCTTTTCAGTATGCTGTCTAGGTTGGTCATAACTTTCCTTCCAAGGAGTAAGTGTCTTTTAATTTTGGGGCTGCAATCACCATCTGCAGTGATTTTGGAACCCAAAAAATAAAGTCACTGTTTCTCATCTATTTGCTATGAAGTGTTGGGACCAGATGCCATGATCTTAGTTTTCTGAATGTTGAGATTTAAGCCAACGTTTTCACTCTTCTTTCACTTTCTTCAAAAGGCTCTCTAGTTCTTCTTCACTTTCTGCCATAAGGGTGGTGTCATCTGCATATCTGAGGTTATTGATATTTCTCCCAGCAATCTTGATTACACCTTGTGCTTCCTTCAGCCCAGCATTTCTCATGATGTAGTCTGTATATAAGTTAAACAAGCAGGGTGACAATATACAGCCTTGACATACTCCTTGTCTTATTTGGAACCAGTCTGTTGTTCCATGTCCAGTTCTAACTGTTGCTTGCTGACCTGCATACAAGTTTCTCAAGAGATGTGAAAAGAAGGGAAGCAAAAAGCAAAGGAGAAACAGAAAGATATGCCCATTTGAATGCAGAGTTTCAAAGAATAGCAAGGAGAGATAAGGAAGCCTTCCTCAGTGATCAATGCAAAGAAATAGAGGAAAACAATAGAATGGGCAAAACTAGAGATCTCTTCCAGAAAATTAGAGATATCAAGGAACATTTCATGCAAAGATGGGCTCAATAAAGGACAGAAATGGTATGGACCTAACAGAAGCAGAAGATATTAAGAAGAGGTGGCAAGAATACATAGAACTGTATAAAAATGATCTTCACGACCAAAATAATTGAATGGGGTGATCACTCACCTACAGCCAGACATCCTGGAATAAGAACTCAAGCAGGCCTTAGGAAGCATCACTATGAACAAAGTTAGTGGAGGTGATGGAATTCCAGTTAAGCTATATCAAATCCTGAAAGATGATGCTGTGAAAGTGCTGTACTCAATATGCCAGCCAATTTGGAAAACTCAGCGGTGGCCACAAGCCTGGAAAAGGTCAGTTTTCATTCCAATCCCAAAGAAAGGCAATGCCAAAGAATGCTCAGCTGCTAAGTCACTTCAGTCATGTTCGACTCTGTGCAACCCCATAGACGGAAGCCCACCAGGATCTGCCATCTCTGGGATTCTCCAGACAAGAGCACTCGAGTGGATTGCCATTTTCTTCTCCAATGCATGAAAGTGAAAAGTGAAAGTGGAGTGGCTCAGTCGTGTCCGACCCTCAGCAACCCCATGGACTGCAGCCTTCCAGGCTACTTTGTCCATGGGACTTTCCAGGCAAGAGTACTGGAATGGGGTGCCATTGCCTTCTCCATGAATGCTCAAACTACCGCACAGTTGCACTCATCTCACATGCTAGTAAAGTAATGCTTGAAATTCTCCAAGCCAGGCTTCAGCAATACGTGAACCGTGAACTTCCAGATGTTCAAGCTGAGTTTTAGAAAAGGCACAGGAACCAGAGATCAAATTGCCAACATCCACTGGATCGTTGAAAAAGCAAGAGAGTTCCAGAAAAACATCTATTTCTGCTTTATTGACTATGCTAAAGTCTTTGACTGCGTGGATCACAATAAACTGTGGATGACCCCCAAATACCAGGTAAATTTAAGATGAACAATGTATGACTTAAAAAAAAAAAAAAAAACACTGAAGAATTGACGCTCTTGAACTGTGGTATTGGAGAAGATTCTTGAGAGTCCCTTGGACTGCAAGGAGATCCAACCAATCCATTCTGAAGATCAGCCCTGGAATTTCTTTGGAAGGAATGATGCTAAAGTTGAAACTCCAGTACTTTGGCCACCTCATGTGAAGAGTTGATTCATTGGAAAAGACTCTGATGCTGTCAGGGATTGGGGGCAGGAGGAGAAGGGGATGACCCAGGATGAGATGGGTGGATGGCAACACTGACTCGATGGACGTGAGTCTGAGTGAACTCCGGGAGTTGGTGATGGACAGGAAGGCCTGGCGTGCTGTGATTCATGGGGTGGCAAAGAGCCGGACACGACTGAGTGACTTAGCTGAACTGATGTATGACTAATGGGATTTCCCAGGTAGTACTAGTGGTAAAGAACCTGCCTCACAGTGCAGGAGACATAAGAGACATGGGTTCAATCCCTGGCTTGGGAATATTCCCTGGAGGAGGGCATGGCAATCCATTCCAGTATTCTTGTCTGGAAAATTCCATGGATGGAAGAGCCTGGTGGGCTACAGTCCATGGGGTCGCAAAGAATCGGACATGACTGAGCAACTTCACTTCACTATATCTGCTTGTCTATAGAAAAGAATGAAATTTCTGTCTTTGCAGTGTCTAAGCAGACTGCCTATGATGTGCGTCAAATTCTGTGTTCAATGCTTATTCAAAAATAGAAGCGTTTTTCTTCTCTACCACTTTTGTGTAGAGGTTTACTTGATAGGGAGGTTTAACTTTTGATTCTATTTCTATAACAGGGAGATTTCATTTTCTGTAACAAGAAAAGTCTTTCATCTTTGTCTTGGTTCCAGCTAATCTCTCCATTTAGATGATACTGTTTTCTCCCATCTGACACTGAAGCATGTCTCACTCCAGGCTGGCCATCTGCTGGGATGTATCCTGTCTTCAGTGGGACTGATTCAGCTGTCTTTGTTCTGTTGTGAGAGCTCTGTCTATCCCACCACTGTCCATATGAGCTCAAGGAGCCACAGACCTTGGGATGTCTCCTACCACACTCTGGGAAACTTGTAGGCAGTCTCCAACCTCCTCATACCTAGAAACACCCCATTGATATTTATTTTCTCTATTTCACCCTGACAACTGAGAGAACTCTTCTGCAAGGCTTACTTTTTCCTAAACCTTATCTGCCTCAAAGATCTCTAAATTCTCACATGACTGACTGTCAAGGTCTGACTCAGGCTGGAATGAGGAGGCTGGCACAGAGTTTCCATATCATCTAACACTTTAAAAATTCTTTTCTCCTCCCCAGCACTAGGGAATTTTTATCTTTTGTGGAGGAAGGGATAGCTGAAAGACTGTTCTGCCTAATAGTACCTTCTTTGAAATATTTTTCTAACTTACACAATTGTGTTTTTTAAACCTTAAAGAACTTTGACATATTTGTTCTCTATTTCCATGGCGTATAGTTTTACTGTCGTTAAAGTAGTTATAAATGAAGCCTGTAGGTGGGATTAAATATAACAAGGTATCATCTACTATTTGCATGATTGAGGTAACCTAAATCTATAAAATTCTCTTAAATGGGAGACTTCCCTGGCAGTCCAGTGGCTAAGACTCTGCATTCACAATACAAGAGGCCTGAGTTTAAATCTTGGTCTAGGAACTAGATCCCATGTGCCAAAACTGAAAGATCCCATCTGCTGCAACTAAGACTCAGCACAGCCAAATAAATAATAAACACTAAAACAAGTTTAAATATATATATATATATATGTATATATATAATGAATATTAGGTTGTATGTGTAAACAATCTGAGTTTCTTTCTTCATATAACACTTGCACAGTGAATATTTATGGCTATAGTTGTAGATATCTTCTTCTTACTTTCTACAAAAAAAGAAAACAAAATGGGTGGGTTTCACATGGTTGGAGTTTTTAAATATATCAAGGCATGGCTTAGTAGATGCAAGGATACTACACGGCCATTTGAGGACCTAAATACATCAACTGAAGACCCATTATGAGGTGTAAAGAACCAAAATCAATAAGATAAAGAGATCTCCTGGCCTGTGGAGTAAATAATATGATGAAAAACCTGCAAGCTAATGAAAATCAATACATGTTCATCTCTGTGTAGAAAAGTCCAATATATTCAGAGTTCTTTCAACTTACCAGCTAACAAAATGTATTGCAACATGTATAGTAATAGAGGTGAGATGTGCTAAGAAACATGACTGTAAGGAACTCAGGAAGTTCCCAAATGCTTAATCACAGAACTTGACTTAAGCTGGTCATGGCATGAGGGAGTACTTTCTCATATGTGAAAAGTGATCTCACTGTTTGACCGGGGGCATGTACCAAGTCATATTTAGTTCAGTTCAGTTGCTCAGTTGTGTCTGACTCTGCGACCCCATGAATCACAGCACGCCAGGCCTCCCTGTCCATCACCAACTTCCAGAGTTCACTCAGACTCATGTGCATTGAGTTGGTGATGCCATCCAGCCATCTCATCCTCTGTCATCCCCTTCTCCTGCCCCAATCCCTCCCAGCATCAGAGTCTTTTCCAATGAGTCAACTCTTCACATGAGGTGGCCAAAGTATTGGAGTTTCAGCTTTATCATCAGTCCTTCCAAAGAAATCCCAGGGTTGATCTCCTTCAGAATGGACTGGTTGGATCTCCTTGCAGTCCAAGGGACCTTCAAGAGTCTTCTCCAACACCACAGTTCAAAACCATCAATTCTTTGGCGCTCAGCCTTCTTCACAGTCCGACTCTTACATCCATACACGACCACAGGAAAAACCATAGCCTTGACTAGACAGACCTTAGTCGGTAAAGTAATGTCTCTGCTTTTGAATATGCTGTCTAAGTTGGTCATAACTTTTCTTCCAAGGAGTAAGCATCTTTTAATTCCATGGCTGCAATCACTATCTGCAGTGATTTTGGAGCCCAAAAAAATAAAGTCTGACACTTTTCACTGTTTCCCCATCCATTTCCCATGAAGCGGTGGGACCAGATGCCATGATCTTTGTTTTCTGAATGTTGAGCTTTAGGCCAACTTTTTCACTCTCCACTTTCACTTTCATCAAGAGGCTTTTTAGTCCTCTTCACTTTTTGCCATAAGGGTGGCATCATCTGCATATCTGAGGTTATTGATATTTCTCCCAGCAATCTTGATGCCAGCTTGTGTTTCTTCCAGTCCAGCGTTTCTCATGACGTACTCTCATAGAAGTTGAATAAGCAGGGTGACAATATACAGCCTTGACGTACTCCTTTTCCTATTTGGAACCAGTCTGTTGTTCCATGTCCAGTTCTAACTGCTGCTTCGTGACCTGCATACAGATTTCTCAAGAGGCAGGTCAGGTTTTCTGGTATTCCCATCTCTTTCAGAATTTTCCACAGTTTATTGTGATCCACACAGTTAAAGGCTTTGGCATAGTCAATAAAGCAGAAATAGATGTTTTTCTGGAACTCTCTTGCGTTTTCCATGATCCAGTGGATGTTGGCAATTTGATCTCTGCCTTTTCTAAAACCAGATTGAACATCTGGAAGTTCACAGTTCATGTATTACTGAAGCCAGGCTTGGAGAATTTTGAGCATTACTTTACTAGCATGTGAGATGAGTGCAATTGTGCAGTAGTTTGAGCATTCTTTGGCATTGCCTTTCTTTGGGATTGGAATGAAAGTGACCTTTTCCAGTCCTGTGGCCACTGCTGAGTTTTCTAAATTTGCTGGCATATTGAGTGCAGCACTTTCACAACATCATCTTTCAGGATTTGAAATAGCTCAACTGGAATTCCATCACCTCCACTAGCTTTGTTCATAGCAATGCTTTCCAAGGCCCACTTGACTTCACATTCCAGGATGTCTGGCTCTAGATGAGTGATGACACCATCATGAGTATCTTGGTCGTGAAGATCTTTTTTGTACAGTTCTTCTGTGTATTCTTGCCACCTTTTCTTAATATCTTCTGCTTCTGTTAGGTCCAGACCATTTCTGTCCTTACCAAGCCCATCTTTGCATGAAATGTTCCACGTCCTAAACTTATACCTGCCTTTGGTTGGTCTGTAATAACCTTCCCAGACTCTGGGAATTCATTAAAATCATTTAAAAAACTAAATGGAAAGATACTGCTTATGAAAACCAAGAAGAAGAAATCAGACAATTTTATATCATGGGGTACAGCCACATAAGAATTTTGCAAAGATGAATCAGATAGAGAAAAGTTAGAGAACAAAGTGCCTGAGTGCTCAGTCATGTCTGACTGTTTGTGACCCCATGGACTGTATGTAGCCTTCCAAGCTCCTCTGACTATGGAAATTTCCAGGCAAGAACACTAGAGTGGTTACCACTTTCTTTTCCAGGGGTCTTCCTAATCCAGGGATCCAAGTCACATCTCCTTACACTGGCAGGTGAATTTTTCACCATTGAGACACCTGGGAAGCCCAGAGAGTAAGGTATCTCTAGTTATATTTGGCTTAGCCCAAGACAGAGAGATGTATTATGGAATATGCAGTATTAATTGGATTCTTTTAAAATAATTAACACTAATGTTCTCTTTATATTCTACTAGCAGTTTCTCTGAAAATAGGCAGACTTGTTTCCCGGGAGCAAGGATTTATCAAGTAACAGATATGATTTTTTTCCTTTTAAAATTTTTTATTTAATAAATACATATGGAGAATCTGTTGCAAGATACCAAAGTGGAGTAAATTTTTAAATAAGTTATGATACTATTTCTAAGGCATTTCTAACCTACACAAGCAATGCATACATGTGCCTTTTCATCAGAAAATAAATAACTGAAAAGGAAAGAATACATATACCTGGAGTCTCTCAGCTAAACAGGAAACGTGTTGCCTAACATTCTTTTCCCTGTCTGATTCTGGGTGAGGGCTGAACACAAGCAAACACCTGTGAGCTTGGGACAGAGGAAGTGAAGCAGCAATTCTGAAGGTGAGTGTAGGGCTGGTGCCACCTCTCACATCCACACCAGGAACTAGTTTCACCTTCTTAGAGCAGGCTGGCTCCTAATGCCTCGGCTTCTCACTAGACCTCCTCTTCCCAGTGCCCCAAGTCCTGGGCCAGGTGAGTGAATTGCTCCAGAGTGAAGGGCGCCAGCTCCTTCAATAGGTCAACCGCAAAGATGCTTATTTGATTTTTGTGGATTCCAGTTTGTTCTTGCTTGAACACCCTCCCCCCACCAACTGGCATTTGGGAAATAAGGGGGGCAATACAAAAGTGGACCATGGAAATTGGCAGGTTATCACTAAAATGCATCGATACCCTAAAGAAAGATAATTAAAGCTGAAAACTGAAATCATGAAGGCTAGAGGGCCTACTGTGTAGCTTATAAGGAGTCTCTCATCTTTTTCTGGATTTCCTTCCCATTTAGGTCACCACAGGGCACTGATTAGAGCTCCCTGAACTATGGTATAGCTGACTCACTTTCCTATGTAGTAGAAACAAACACAACATTGTAAAGCAACTATATTCCAATAAAAATTAAAACAAAAAGAGGCCCCCATCCCCTACCGTGGAAGAGCTCAGAAAGCTAAAGACAAAATGAGGATTTAGTATTCAGAATAACAGACTCTTAAAAAACAACAGAATCCTAAACTGAGCCAGGTTTGCTGTCCGAGGCCTGGTCTGAGAAATTTGGGATCTTGGCACATGGGATGGGTACACATCTTGATACACATCTGGGTGGCTGCCTCTGAATATTTTGACTCCTCTAGTTCCTCAGGGCTTCCAAGGTGGTGCTAATGGTAAAGAACTTGCCTGCCAATTCAGCAGACATGAGACTGAGTTCAAAAGATTCCCTGAAGGAGAGCATGGAGAATCCCATGGACAGGAGAGCCTGGCTGGCTACAGTTCATAGGGTTGCAGAGTCGGACACATCTGAAGTAACTTACACGCATGCATGCACCAGCCCCTTTAAACCTTCAGATTCTGCAGAAGTTGCCTATATTTTCTATATAAGGAGATTTAATTACATTTTAGATAATATTTAGTGATGAAATCAGATCTTTTAAATTTTACTAAAATGAAGAAGGTAAAATTATATAGTATTGTAATGTTAATTTGCCTTCACCTTTACCATATTAGCAGTGAATTGCATCTTCATAGCCATTTATCTATATTCTATTTGGTTGCATTTCATATTGAAATAGGGCTTCCCTAGTGGCTCAGATGGTAAAGCGTCTGCCTGCAATATGGGAGACCCAGGTTCGATACCTGGGTTGGGAAGATCCCCTGGAGAAGGAAATGGCAACCCACTCCAGTACCCTAGCCTGGAAAATCCCATGGACAACAGGAGCCTGGTAGGCTACAGTCCATGGGGTCGCAAAGAGTTGGACACGACTGAGTGACTTCACTTCACTATGGGGGTTTTAATGCTCTGGGTACTAATTATTTGTAGGTTAAACTTGCAAATATCTTCTTTTAGAGTGTGGCTAGTCTCTTCACTTTTTAGTGGTCTCAGTTGAGGAAAAAAATTTTTTAACTGTAATTGAATTTATTAATATTACTATTTTTGATTGGTTGGTTTTGAGTGATTTTGGAAACCTCTGCCTAATTCAAGACCATAAAGACTAGCTCTTATACTTTCTTCCAAGGGTTTTAAATTTTGTTTTTTTATACTTATGTCTTTGATCTACTTGAAATTTATCTGTGTGGTGTGAAGTAGGGGACTTTGTTTTTCTCATGTAGATAACTGACTGTCTCAGTATAATTTGTTATATAGTTTATTCCTCCCTCTGACCTAAAATTCAACCTCTTTTATGTATATAATTTTTATATATGTCTGGGTCTCTTTCAGTGATGTCTATTTGGAACCATTAATCATTTGCCAGTTGAGACTATGAGACATTCCAGTATCTTAATTACTACAAATTTGGTACTTGATAAGTCAAGTCCTTTTATTCCTTTTCAAAATTGTCTTGACTATTCTCAGTCTTTCATCCTTTCACAGAAATTTTAGAATCAACTCAGCATTGACTTCCTTTAAAAACTATGATGTTTTTCCTTTTCTCACATTCTCTTATTTGATTAGTTTTCCAACAGTACAAGCCAATATCAAATTGTCCACTTTGTATTCCCCCCTCCAATTCCTGAGTCTCCCTTAAGTTGGTTGTAAGTCTTTTTTTTTCTTTTTTTTTTTCCACCCTATAGATCAAGCTGAAGTGACTAGAAAAACAGCAAAATAGAAAGGCTAAAATTATCTAGTGAATTAGCAGCAAGTAGTTTGTCAAAACAAGATCTATAAACTGAAGATATCAAAAGAGATTTTGGCTTTCAGAACCGCTTTGGGCATAAGATAGAGGCAATTCACTGCCACAGAGTTAGAGTAACTGATCTCATCAGTGCAATGCCGTGTGAGGTTTCCTAGCCCCAATAACATTGTGCAACTTCCCAAAGGACCCATGGGTGGCCAGTTGGTTTCTCTAAGATGGGAACCCAATGCTCTCTGCATCTGGGACACTTTTATCCACCTGGAAAATCTTTAGTTTTGCCTCATATTCTGCCAGAGGAGAAAGCTTTCCTCAAACCTTCTGATCTTAAGACCCAGACTTTCCCCATACCAACAAACAGAATGAGACAGAGAGAATAAAGTTATTCTTATGTCCTCTCTTTTTGAGAGCTCATAGGTGTCCACCTGCAAAAATTCCAAACCTAGAGTTGATTATAAATGTTGCATCATGTCAGCAAAGAGTTAAACATAAGTCAATAATCTTGCCAATCCTTCACTTTTCACTTATTTTCCAGCTCTAGCATCATAAGGATTTTCCATAAGTTCTGGTACAGTTTCTATCTAGGTATTTATGGAGTTGGTGAAAAAGTTTGTTATGGGGAGTTTTCCATAAGATATTAGGGAAATGAACAAACTTACTGGCCAAACCAATATTTCATTGATTTGGTGTTAACTTTATTTTTTAACTTAAAAAAAAGTCTATACAGGGCATATGTGTAAGAGTAGCACAGTGTATACTGTGTAAAATGTATATTGCTTTTTCTAACCATTAATATTGATCATGTTTATAGTTCATAGATATCTTTGAAAAGAGAAATGAACAGACAGACATATACTTTTGTTGATGCTACTGAACTTTCCGAAAGTAAGGTTTAGCCATAATGATATTTCATTCCTCAAAACTTGAATGTGTAGCTCCTAAGAATTAGGGCATCCTCCTAAATAACTACAATATCTATATCAATCTAGAAAATACATTTTTTACAAGATACTATCTTATAGCTGTTGTTTGAATTTACCAATTATGCCATACAGGCTATTACAACTATTTTAATTTTGATTCAGGATCCAGTTTTGATAGCTTAGATACATATTCAAATTTATTCACCTTCCCCTCTCTTGTATTTGGCTCTGGCCACACGACTCTCTACAACCAGTAAACTGTTAGAAGACTTGAAGTAATCAGAGCCTTGACAAGTGCTGGCCTTGTCAGCACCTTAATGCTTGTATGGCCTTGTATGTTTCTATCATTGTCATGAAAAGAGCTACTCTGGCAAGGAACTGGTTTCCCTGGTGGCTCAGACAGTAAAGAATTTGCCTGCAATGCAAGAGACCCAGGTTCAATCCCTGAGTCAAGAAGATACCCCTGGAGGAAGAAATGGAAACCCACTCCAGTGTTTTTTGCCTAGAGAATCCTGTGGACAGAGGAGCCTGGTGCACTATAGTCCATTGGGTTGCAAAGAGTCAGTATCTTCAGTTAGCATCTGAAATAAGCACAAATGGAGCAGAGCTACCCAGTTAGCTGAGCTGGAAATGCACGAGTGGAAAATATCCAGAAACCCATGAGTAAAATCCATGCGCTTCATTGGATGTCACTGAGATTTTATACTTGGCTGCTGTTGTTCATTTGCTCAGTCCTGTCCAACCCTTGCAACTCCATGGACTGCAGCACGCCAGGCTTCCCTATCCTTCACTATCTCTCAGAGTTTGCTCAAACTCATGTCCATTGAGTCCAGGTGATGTCATCCAACCATATTGTCCTCTGTCTTCGTTGTCTCCTCCACTTTCAATCTTTTCCAGCATCAGGGTCTTTTCCAAGGAGTTGGATCTTCACACAGGTGGCCAAAGTTTTTGAGTTTCAGCTTCAGCATCAGTCCTTCCAATGAATATTCAAGGTTGATTCCCTTTAGGATTGACTGGTCTGATCTCCTTGCGGTCCAAGGGACTCTCAAGAGTCTTCTCCAACAACACAGTTCAAAGCATCAAATCTTAGGTGCTCAGTTTTCTTTATAGTCGAGCTCATATCCATACATGACTACTGGAAAAACCATAGCTATGACTAGATGGACCTTTGTCAGCAAAGTAATGTCTTTGCTCTTTAATATGCTATCTAGGTTTGTCATAGCTTTTCTTCCAAGGAGCAATCATCTTTTAATTTCATGGCTGCAGTCATTGTCTGCAGTGATTTTGGAGCCCAAGAAAATGGTCTGTCACAAGTTGTTAAGCCAGAAAAGGGATACATCAATAAAAGATCCATATGCACGTGTGTGTATGTGATGTGTGTTTATGTACCATATTTTTTTGTTGTCCTCTAATCTGGAATAGTTCTCCTTGTCCCTCTACCTCCACACACACACTCCCCCCCACTTTCATAAAATTATAGTCACATATTGTTTTTGAGAGTTATCGTGTAGAATAGTCCACAATCTGGAAATGTGTGATAGTTTCTACATAAGTAGAATCTACATAAGTAGAATCTACATAAGTAGATTCAAGTTCAGTGTTTGGGCAAGAATACTGCATTAGTGAGGGCTTCCCGGGTGGCTTAGTGGTTAAAAATTCCACCTGCCAAGCAGGAGACATTGGTCTAATCCCTGGGTTGGAAAGATCCCCTCAAGAAGGAAATGACAACCCACTGCAGTATTCTTGCCTGGGAAATCCCATGAACACAGGAACATGGTGGGCTACAGTCCATGGGGTAGTACAACAGTCAGACATGACTTAATGACTAAACAACAGCAACTGCCTTAGTGAGGTGAATGTCTATGGCACTGCATGTTATCACATAGTAACCCAGCTAATATCAGTTTGTTCAACTTGTAGTAATGCTGAGTTTTGTCACTTGAGTTAGGAAATGTCTACAATTTTTCCATTTGAGGGGCATTTCTTTCCTTTTTTATTTAATACATAATCGGTGGGGTGATAAATTGAAACAAAGTGGTTATATTTTTCCCAAGAACTTTTTACACAATGTCTTAAACAATCATTAATGGGCCTTGCCTAAACTGATGTTTGCATTTATTGGTAATTTTAAAATGGTGATTTTAAAAATCTATAATTATTTCTATAATTCTTAACTGAAATTCTTCTGTAAAGAATGCTCCCACCATTTATATTCTATTATTTTAGAAATGGACTCATGGATTAATCTATGTCAATTGGCTGTTACCCATTTATATCTTTATTTGGGGGAGGAGCTGCTCATAATGGTCCAAATTTGACCTGCTGAAATTTTGTCAAAATTCAGTATCTTCTTACCAATTTCCTGTAGGTGAACATGGACAATGTGTCTAAATTCACCTATTAAAAACAACACTGCAACAGCTTCAAGTATAGCACACTCATAGAAGCAGCGTTGCAAAGCATAATGATAAATAAAAATGTCGTTTTGCTAGATATTTCCCAATTGTTCTCGTTAGGGGTTGAGTCAATCAAAGTTAAATGAGGATACAGAAACTCCACAGTAATTTGAACATAGAAAGTTTAATATATAGAATTATTAACTAATAATAGATGACTGGCTACTAAGGTGTAAAGAAAGCTCGAAAGAACACAGACATGTAAAATACAGGGATAATTACTATCCTGAAGCTGAAGAAAAATACCAAAAGAAGAAAAATTTTGAGATAATTTCCACCTCCATGAAAAAGCTAAGGTTTAGATTTCACTGGAGCGGAAATGGTTACCTCCCTGAATAGCAAAGAAGTTTGCTGAGGGGTTTCATGCCAAAGTTGGCAAACAGGAAATCACCCACTGGGGTGCAGATGAAACTTGATTGGAAGCTGCCTATGGAGGTGGGTGAGGGGCAGGCACTAGCTAGGGGGCTGAAAGGGATATTTGCTAGGAGGATAATAGGAATTATCTCACTGGAAAGATGTTAAAGTTTCTGGGAAACCAGCTCGGTTACCTGTGGAACTCACCTGAAACCTGCCTGTGGGGATGCAACTGAATCTTGCAACTCACGGTAGGTGGGCTCTGCTGAGTATCCCACATTCCAGCCAAGCAGAAGCAAGAAGAAAGGAAAGCATAATGGAAACTCACAGAGAGCCTCTTCCTCCCACAGTGTCCTTCCAGTGCCCTTTGCTTGCCAAGCTTAATATGATGCCAGTGGGCAAAGGAGAAATGTTTTCCATCACCAGTATCAGAAGTAGGGAAATGAAGAGAGATTTGGAGATGGGAGGAAAATATTGCTAACTGGCAAAGGGGTTGAATTATTACACTCCACCAGCCTCTTGCATAATGCATAAAAATGCCTTTTTCCTCAAAGTTCTACAAACCAGAGACAAAGCTTCTGGATTTTTGTTAATATTATTGGTGAGAAATGCTACTATAATATATTCTTCAATTGTCATATACCTTATGAGTAAATTTGAGCATCGTTTATATATTTAAGAAACATTTTATATCTTTTTCTATGAAATGTCTGTTCAGATCTTTTGTCTATTTTTCAATCAAGTTTTCATTTGCGTTTTCTCTTTTTTACAATGATTTTAAAAGCCCTGTTTATAATTAGAGAGATTGCCTTCAGTGTGTTTTGTTATAAATATTTTCTCCAAGTCTGTCATTTGCATTTTTATATTATTTGTCATGTTCATTTTTTAAGGTTTTTGGTGTCATTTATTCAACTTATTAATCTTTCTTTACTTGAATCTTGATTTTGAGTCATTAATAAGAAAGCTTTCCTTATACCTAGAAATTAATCCATGCTTTTATCTAGTACCTGGGCAGTTTCATTTCTTAATTTTTGTTTTTTAGCCATGCCATGTGGCATGTGGGATCTTAGCTCCTTGACCAGGGATAGAACCTGTGCCTCTGCAATGAAGTAGGGCATTCTTAACTGCTGAACCACCAGGGAAGTCTCTCATTTTTTTAAAATTGAGATATAATTGACATATAACATTATATTAGTTTCAGATTATACTAAAATGATTTTATATTTATTTTTATTGCAAAACTATCTCCACAGTAAGTCTAGTTAACATCCATTATCACACCTCAGAATCGGTATCTCTTCTACCACATTATATCAGTAACCAGTAAGTCAGAGGCCCAACACAGATTCAGAGAGTGTATGGGCAACTGGAGGTATGGCTCATTGGGTCAGAAGTCTATCTTCGGAAATTAGCCACTAAAAATGGGAAAAAAAAAGTAATAAAAAACTATATTGAGCAAGAAAGGTTTGAAAATGCCTATATTGTTAATGAGCAAGGTGAGAATGCCATGTGGAAGGGTAACAAGCCTATTTAGCAAAAAAACTGTAGAAGACAGTCATAAGAAAGTTAAATAGTTTAGGCAATAGAAGAAGTAGAGTCAAGAAAGATGGTCCGGATTGTCACAGGCTGAAGAGGAAGGATGAAGGATGGACACTTTGAGGAGATAATTGGGTTTGTTAATGAAGAAGTCATTGGTAACTTTTAAGAGATATTTTTGTGTAAAGTGATGATTAATAATTGTGAACCTAGATAAAAATTTGTGAGTAGGTGATTAAAAAGCAAGTATATCCTCTCTTTATTATAATAAACAGATAAATCAAAATTTAGAGCTCTGAATAATTTTTAGGTAATCACTCAGTATATCCCTATCATTGATTCTATCAAAATACCTAAAAAAAAACAAAGATTGTTACTGAAGACTTTCATGATAAATTTTAGAAAATAATATGGTGTACAAAATGGAAAATTCAGTAGGTATTTCAGACCTCCAGTAACCAGTCTTTATTTAATTATCTCCTAATGCAAAATGATAAACAGTTATCAAATGGAAAATCAGTGAACATGGGAACAGTGGGCATTTACTGAAAACCTATTATATATGAGATGTAAAAAGGAATTATTTTTCTATATGAATTACAAGGATCAAATGATATATTTAGTATTCTGTATTTATATTTAGTATCTCTTAATACAGAGGCACTGGAACTTCCTGTAGTATAAAAAGATTATCTATTTCCTCTAGATCAGTTCTGAAATGACTTTGAGAGGCTATTCTACTGCTATACGACTCTTCATACCACTAGTCAGTGGTGTGCTGTGGAAGAACTTAGCATGGAGACAATACAAAATAGAAGAGTCACATGGAGATTTTTTAGAGCTCATAAAGTAAAAATCATAGTTAAACCACTTATCTGGATTTAAGCAAGTCAAGGAAAACTTAGTAATAACTACATTTTACATAGACAGTCTTCTATTTTAGTATTTATTTTATAATAAATAAAAATAAAATCTTGAGTAAAACTGTAGAATTTTTTTGTATAGAGTAATTTAAGTATTAAAACATTTTCTTGAAAAAAATCCAAATTTCTGTATCATTTTCCCAAATTGTCCCAGCTAGTTTAAAAGTGAAAAATTCAAGCCAGTTATCTGTCTAAACCAGAAGTAGATGGTAAGCTCCTTGACTCCCTGCACACAACTATTTGCTCTGTTAGAGAAGGAATATTATATAAAGTTTTAATGTGATTTTCTCTCTTGACATTGTTATACCATTGGAGATATCCATTTGCTTGAGGGAAGACTGGATCTTATCATGGAAGAAATACAAAGTGAAAGAATATTATATTCTATTTGGTATATAAAATTACTGTTACAGAAAGAATATTCTAAATTTCTTTATCCTTTCAACAAGAATCTAAATTCATCATAACAGCAAGTAGGCATGAATGATTCAGATCATAAAGTGCTCTTATAACATAGAGAATATTCCTCTTCTAGTGATCCATATTTAGAGGGGAATATTATGTGGAGTAAGTGGGGTGGGTAGTTCAGTTCAGTTAAGTTCAGTCACTCGGTGGTGTCTGACTCTTTGCGACCCCATGAATCGCAGCACACCAGGCCTCCCTGTCCATCACCAATTCCCGGAGTTCACTCAGACTCACGTCCATCGAGTCAGTGATGCCATCCAGCCATCTCATCCTCGGTCGTCCCCTTCTCCTCCTGCCCCCAACCCCTCCCAGCATCAGAGTCTTTTCCAATGAGTCAACTCTTCACATGAGGTGGCCAAAGTACTGGAGTTTCAGCTTTAGCATCAGTCCTTCCAAAGAAATCCCAGGGTTGATCTCCTTCAGAATGGGATTGGTTGGATCTCCTTGCAGTCCAAGGGACTCTCAAGAGTCTTCTCCAACGCCACAGTTCAAAAGCATCAATTTTTCGGCACTCTGCCTTCTTCACAGTCCGACCCTTACATCCATACATGACTACTGGAAAAACCATAGCCTTGACTAGATGGACCTTAGTCGGCAAAGTAATGTCTCTGCTTTTGAATATGCTATCTAGGTTGGTCGTAACTTTCCTTCCAAGGAGTAAGAGTCTTTTAATTTCATGACTGCAATCACCATCTGCAGTGATTTTGGAGCCCCCCCAAAAAAAGTCTGACACTGTTTCCACTGTTTCCCCATCCATTTCCCATGAAGTGATGGGACTGGATGCCATGATCATTGTTTTCTGAAAGTTGAGCTTTAGGCCAACTTTTTCACTCTCCACTTTCACTTTCATCAAGAGGCTTTTTAGTTCCTTTTCACTTTCTGCCATAAGGGTGGTGTCATCTGCATATCTGAGGTTATTGATATTTCTCCGGCAATACCACTGCATTTCCAGTACAGAAAAGAGCAAAGGAAGAGGAGACAGAAGGGAGAAAGGAAGTAATTATTTCTCCTGTTTTCCGTCTTGGAACTTCCACCTAGAGAAAGAGGAGGTATGGGAAATACATCAGAGAGAGGTAGAGGGAGATGGTTCTGTTTGTGAGTAAAGGAGGAAGCTGGTTTGCTAGCTGCCCTATACATGTTTGGGCTACTGCCACCCCAAGGTAACCTTAAGTCAGCCCTGGATCAGTGGTCGTACCTCAGCAGGATAGACAGCCTCAGAAGGAATGTCGAGACTGACAGGAGTTTCCACACAGATGCCTCCCACAGCAAATCATCTGGAATTCAAGTCATACTGGAATTTTTGCAGGGCCTAAAGTGCTGTGGGGAATACAAAGAGGCCAGATGATCCAGGGGATACTACCAGGCCATGGCAAGTGGGCAGAATCCAGATCACTGAAACCGGTGAAACAACAGGGTGAAGTCACCACATGGACAGAAGAAACTGTCTTTGAGATCAGAGAGGTCAGTAAAACAAATAGGTCTTAAATCTCCTTTTTATCACAGCTTGCATAAATCCAAGGGGCTTCCCTGGTAACTCAGATGGTAAAGAATCTGCCTGAAATGAAAGAGACACAGATTTGATCCCTATTGTTGCAAAAATCCCCTGGAGAAGGGAATGGTTATATACCCTGGTATTCTTGCCTGGAGAATCCCACAGACAGAGGAGCCTGGCAGGCTACAGACCATGGGGTCACAAAGAGTCAGACATGACTGAGCGACAAACACACACAGTTGCATAAATCCTTATTACTACCTATATCCCCTCCCACATGAACACATCTTCCTTAGAGAATATCCAAGAAGAGATGTAGAAGATGGGTAATCTGGGACTTTCAGGTTTGCTATCTTTTTTGAAGACCTGAGCATTACTTGAAAGGGCTATTTAAATTACCAATTAAAAAGGCAGTAGCATCATCAATATGATGACATAGGTCATTCTAACCTCAGCATTTCTCACAAGAGCAGCAAATGCCAACTATCCATAGACAGTCATCACTGTGAAAATCCCGGAGCCCAGGGGTGAGGCTGAAGCATCCCATGGACAACATAGCTGGAGGACCACAACAGAAGGGCAAGAGGGGGTGCTTCTCCTTGGCCCTCATTGCCCCTCCACAGAACAGCACAGCACCTCAACCAAGAGGGCCTCACTGGGGTTATGGTTTCTCCTGAGGGAAACAGAACTGAAAGTGACATTCAGCTTCCTTAACATTGTGGAAACTTTCCTGTAAGGTTCTCCAAGGTCTCATCACACAGGGATCACCAGAGGAAACTTGAAAGCCTGTCCATACTGTATATTTGAAAGTTGCTAAGAGAGTAGATCATACAAGTTTTCACCACATTTTGTTGTTGTTGTTGTTGTTTTTACAAAAAAGCAACTATGTGAGGTAATTGAGGCTCTATCTAATATTACTGTGATAATTTGCAGTATACATGTGTATCAAATTGTCACATTGTCCACCTTAAACAATGGTATATGTCAATTATATCACAATAAAGCTGAAAGAAATGAACTAACCGATAAAGTCAACTTTAAAACAAGTTGGATGTTTAGTTATTTTCTACTAAAAATCAGAGAAAAGGATGTGGTGATCCTTTTGTCAGGGGAGTGTAATTTCCTCAGTTCTGTCTTGCTGCAGCAAAAACTTGAAATGGTGAAGCAGTGTTACAGCTGTTACAGCTCAGTTTAAACGGTGGGCCAGTGTTACAGCTGGGATACAGCTCAATTTTATTTGACAAGCAAAGGAAAATACATCCTCGAGACATGAGAGCGGGCAAACCCAAAAGAGGTGAGTGGCTCAATTTTGGCTCTTCTGTTTATGCTTTTTCTTGTCCCCCTGAGCCTGTCCTATGTAAACTGGGCTAGCTAGGAGGGTTGTTTGTTTCACCTGAGGTTCTCACTCTGGTCCTCAGACCTTCCTTTATTCTATTTCCACAAGCTTTTCCTTTTCTTTGTCTTTTGCAACCACTATTTTGGGCTCCCTTTTCCTTTTCTAACTACCTAACACTTCCAGAGACAATATTTGAAATCAGATCCCTACAATTCAGGTATTTCAGCTGCAATGTGAATTAAACGGTTTCAGGATGCTATATTTCTTAGAAGGCCAACTTCCCATAAAATGTTGGATATGTAAGGAGCAAAAGAAAGTTGGAAATATGTACGTGAGGAAGAAAGAAAGGATAAAAAATGTTTTCTCTTGATTTTTACTCTGAATTCATGACATTGTTTTATACCACGTAGACATGTCGCTGTTAATTTCCTAATATTTGCTGTGTCTTTCCTTTAGTAGATACTAGTGACAAGAATAAATCAGCAGACAGTATCAACTTGAAATGATGTTATTATTCATTATCCTGAAGAGTTCCATTGAAAACTATTGTTATTCAACTAAACTGAAAAAATACAGGAGCCTCATAAAATAGAGTTTTAAGGTTAATAACTCCCAAACTCACTAAACTTCAAACAAAGTTATTACCTCAGGAGAATGTTCCAGTATAGGAGCTAATGCTTTTCCTCCCTTCATAGATCTGGATTTAAAATGATTTAATGGAAAGAGTAGGTAAGAATATAGAACTGAAATATATCATAATAATAATTCCAGTGTTCTAGAAAAGAAACTCTTGATAGAAAAAAAATGAAAATATATAAAATAGAAGAATACAAATAAACTATTACCCCTCACACAAAACTCACTGGTTTATTAGTTTTTATCCCTGAGAGTTTACAACTCATAAAAAATTAAATTCCAATCAGAGTCCTATTCAGATTATATATTACCACAAAGAAAGAATGAAATACATTTACTGCCACTAAGAAATTTTCTGGTCATACAATATGCTTAAGGTGTAGTAAAATACTAAAGACAGGAGAACAATTGCAGTATAATAGTGGTTTTCAAAAGATAAGTAAAATTTTAAATATAAGTAAGTAAAACTAAAAGTACATTTCCCATGGAATAGGTTTACTCCCAGGTTACAAAGGCCCAGCCAAAACTATAGTCAGGCGGATAGCACCGTTTGCATGGAACTATTGCAGCTATAATTATCTGGAGAAGGCAATGGCACTCTACTCCAGTACTCTTGCCTGGAAAATCCCATGGACAGAGGGGCCTGGAGGGCTGCAGCCCATGGGGTCGCTGAGGGTCGGACATGACTGAGCGACTTCACTTTCATTGCAGCTATGGTACAATGATTTACAAAATAATGAGACCTTACATTCAAGGGACCCAAATCCTACCAGAGAAGAGATGTATAAAATGACCAAGACAGGAAGTTTCAGTGATGGTGTAAGGTTTCAAATGAGTGGAGAAAGTGATCATTGTTAAATTGGAGCAATACAGAAAGCATGATGAAGGAAATGGAAACTAGCTACTTAATTACATTAACAAGATGGTGGGGAAAACAGTAGATAGAAAAAACTTGAGTAGAAGCACAAAGTCAGGACAATGAGAAGTGTGCACTGTCACTTTAAATGTAGCAGCTACTTCATAATTCAGAGATGAGGGTGACACTCACCTAATTTTTTGCCACTTTATTTTTTAATTGAAGGATATTTGCTTTACAGAATTTTGTGGTTTTCTGTCATACATCAACAAGAATCAGCCATAGGTACACCCATGTCTCCTCCCTCCCCACCTCACCCTTCTAGATTGCCAGGGTCCCTGTTTGAATTCCCTGAGTCACACAGCAAATTCCCACTGGCTATCTATTTTACATATGGAATTGTAAATTTCCATGTTACTCTCTCCATACATCTCACCCTCTCCCTCTTCCTCTCCTACCATGTCCTTAGGTCTGTTTTCTATATTTCTCCATTGCTGCCCTGAAAATAAATTCATCAGTACCATCTCTCTAGATTCCATATATATGCATCAGTGTATGACATTTATATTTCTTTCTGATTTTCTTCACTCTGTATAAAAGACTCTAGGTTTGTCCACCTTATTAGAACTGACTCAAATGCATTTCTTTTATGGCTGAGTAGAAGGCGATGGCACCCCACTCCAGTACTCTTGCCTGGAAAATCCCATGGACAGAGCAGCCTGGTAGGCTGCAGTCCATGGGGTCGCTAAGAGTTGGACACGACTGAGCGACTTCACTTTTCACTTTCATGCATTGGAGAAGGAAATGGCAACCCACTCCAGTGTTTTTGCCTGGAAAATCCCAGGGATGGGGGAGCCTGGTGGGCTGCCATCTATGAGGTCACACAGAGTCGGACACGACTGAAGTGACTTAGCAGCAGTACTCCATTGTATACGTGTACCACAGCTTTTTTATCCATTCATCTGTTGATGGACATCTAGGTTGCTTCCATGTTCTAGCTATATTAAATAGTTCTCCAATGAACATTTGGTACATGTGTCTTTCTCAATTTTGGTTTCCTCAGGGTATATGGCTACTAGTGGGATTGCTGGGTCATATGGTAGTTTTATTCCTAGTTTTTAAAGGAATCTCCATACTGTCTTCCTTTAGTGACTGTATCAATTTATATTTCTACCAGCAATGCAAGAGGGTTCCTTTTTCTCCAAACCCTCTCCAGCACTTATTTTTTGTAGACTTTTTGATGAGGGGCATTCTGACCAGTGTGAGGTGGTATCTCATTATAGTTTTGATTTGCATTTCTTTAATAGTGAGAACTCTGCCTATCAGATGTAGTCCCTTAAATCTATTTCTCACTTCCACTGTATAATCATAAGGGATTTGATTTAGGTCATATCTGAATGGTCTAGTTGTTTTCCCCCTTTCATGTGTTTGTTAGCCATCTGTATGTCTTCTTTGGAGAAATGTCTATTTATGTCTTTTTCCCACTTTTCGGTTGAGTTGTTTGGTTTTCTGCAATTGAATTGTATGAGTTGCTTGTGTGTTTTAGAAATTAATTCCAACTCTACCAGAGCCTAGTACCATGCCAGGAACTGTTACTGAAAATGTGTGTGATTTTCTAGAACATATCACAAGACTGTGCTCTCGAACCTGAGCAAGCAGTTTACATTCTGACTCTCTTATTGATAGGGGCTTATCATAAACTTCCCATGTCTTTTCTCACCACAGACTCTTTCAATACCAGATGTTATTCTGGGTTTATGGCCCCTTTCAAGATAGCATCTACTCCTAAATAACATTCTTATTTGCGTTTGTTTGTGTTTAAAATGAGAGTAAGGGAACAATAGTTCTGTTAAATGCTCAGCTGACATATAAGACCATGAATGCAGATCTGGATATCAACTCTAAAAATGTGAGATTTTTCTTTCCGTGGTATCCTTGGCAGACCAGATAACCAGATAAATGGACTAAGCTGAAGAGAGGCAGAGTTCAACTATACCTAAGGAAGGACTTTCTAACAATCCCAGCTGTCCAAAGAAGGAAAGGACATGCTCTGGACATGAAAATCTCCCTGCTGTTGAAAAACCATTTGGATGATTCAAACATCAAATGAGAAATTGGACTCCATCAATTGTTTGTAACCAAGGATCAAAATCAAAATTACCTGGAGAACTTTTCTTTCATAGCATATAACCCAGCACCTAGTAATTCTAATTCTAACTGATGTTCCTATGTTCCTAGTGTTCCTGATGAACAACCTGGACAGAAACTTATAAACTAGATGACCTTGATGCTTCTATTAATATTGAGGACTTTGGTGGCTATTGTTTCCATTGGAAATAGAAATCTAAGGCTTAACTATATGACACTCAAAGTCATAGAGATTCAAAATAAAGACTCAAGGTTTCTCCAGCCCACTAGACCTTAGAAGGGAAAACTGTTGTAAATATGGAAAATAAAAATATATTTCCAGTCAGTCTCCTCACTCCCCATTTCTTGCCCAAACAATTGATTACTCTCTAATTTTGCATATGATCAAAGGTAGTTTAAATGGATAGAAAAAGGTAATAAAAGAACAGACAGCTATTCAATAGAAATCCTGGAGCTATTTCAAATAAATATAGATAACTATGTCTTATGAAATTATATCATTACTCTATGTAGCAGGAATAATTGGTCTCAGTAGAATTTGGTGTGTTTGTTGAATCCCGTCTGAAAGCAGCTTTATTTCTTTATTTCCTCTAAAGCCTAAATAATCTTATAAATATAATGTACATCATGTAGTTTAAAAAATGCCCTATAGGGACACATAAGGAAGCTTAGACAGGGCTGCAATCTTTTAAAAAGAGGAGGAAGTAGCTCACTGTAGCTTACTTTTTGCCTTAACAACCTATAAACATTACAAAATTACAGTCCCATTATCCAAGTTTTAGATGTGAATAAAATATTTCTTTGGGCATTTTTTAGAAGATCGTGAAATAAAGTAGATCTAACCACCACACTGAATAATGGAGCTATAAACAGACTGCAGAAATACCTCCCTTCTCTGCTAGAGAAAAATAGGTATTGATCTGGAGTCTAGATACTACTTTGCAGTGTCTGAGGACTTCTGAGGACCTTGGTGATGACTGAAGTTCAAAGGTCTATGAAATAGATTTTAAACGAGCATCCATCTGTCAAAAGTTAACTGGTCATGCTTTAGAATCAGAAACAGTGAATTACACATCTGAGTTCTGACACATCTGAGTCCCTACACTCTCTTTCTAAGTGAACTTGGATCATCTACCTCATCCTGCTAAGTCAGTTAGCCATTCCACAAACAATGTGAGGGCTAAGAAAAGCAAAAATAAACAAATGGGACTACATTAAATTAGAAAGCTTTTCCACAGCAAAGGAAACTATCAATAAAACTAAAAGGTTCCCTACTGAATGGGAGAACATATTTGTAAATATGCCTATCTTATACAGGGTTAATATCCAAATTATACAAAGAACTCATACAATGTCAAAAAATGATTAAAAACTGGGCAGAGGACCTGAATAGACATTTATTCAGAGAAGACATATAGATGACCAAAAGACACATTAAAAGATGCAAAATATTGCTAATCATCACGGAAATGAAAATCAAAACACAATGAGATATCACCTCATACTTTTCAGAAAAAAAAAAAAAAACAATGAAAAACAAGCATTGAGAAGGATGTAGAAGAAAGGGAACCCTCATGCACTTTTGGTAGGACTATAATTTAGTGCAGGCAATATGTTAAACAGTATTAAAGTGAAAGTGAAGTCGCTCAGTCGTGTCTGAACTCTTTGTGACCCCATGGACTGTAGCCCACCAGGCTCCTCCGTCCATGGGATTCTCCAGGCAGGAGTACTGGAGTGAGTTGCCATTTCCTTCTCCAGGGGATCTTCCTGACCCAGGGATCGAATCCAGGTCTCCCACATTGCAGGCAGACACTTTAACCTCCGAGCCACCAGGGTTAAACAGTATGGAGAATAGCAATTCCACTCCTGGGTATTTTTCTGAATAAAACTGAAACGCTAATTTGAAAAGATACATGCACCCGTATGCTTGTGGCAGCATTGTTCACAATAGCCAAGATACAGAAGCGACTTGAATGCCCACTGATAAATGAATGGATGTAGAAGATGTAATACATATATGTAAATACAATGAGGTATTACTCAGTCATAAAAAAATAAAATCTTGCTATTTGTGACAATGAAATATTCTATGATTTCATTTACATGTGGAATCTAATAAATAAAGCAAATGAACAAAAATAACAAAACAGAAACACACTTTTATACAAAGAGAATGGACAGGTGATTGCCAGAGGGATGGGGTCATAGGAGGATGAGTGAAATAAGGAAACAAAGTTAAGAGGCAAAAATACCAGTAGCAAAATAAATATCATGGGCATGAAATGTCCAGAGTAGGATATATAGTCAATAATTATGTAATATATTTGTATGGTATCAAAAGTGGTCAGAGGTATAAACTTCTCATTATAAATACACTCTGAAAGTGACAGTCACTCAATCGTGTCTGACTCTTTGCCACCCCATGGACTATACAGTCCATGGAATTCTCCAGGCCAAAATACTGGTGTGGGTAGCTATTTCCTTCTCCAGGGAATCTCCCCAACCCAGGGACTGAATCCAGGTCTCCCACATCACAGGTGGATTCTTTACCAGTTGAACCATCAGAGAAGCCCTAAATACATTCTAGGGACATAATATAGAACACATTAATGTAATTAATACTGAAACATTATATATGAATATTGAGAGTAAATCCTAAGAATTTTCATCACAAAAAAATAGCTTTTTTCTTTTTATTTGGTACCTATATGAGATAATAGACATTCACTAAATGTATTGTAGTAATCATTTTAGGATGTATGTAAGTTAAATCATTATGCTATACACTTTAAACTTATACAATGCAATATGCCAATTATATTTCAATAAAACTGGAAGAGAAATAAATATTAAACACAGCTAAAATCATAAAGTATAGGAATATTGTAAGATTTATAATGTAGCCCTCACTTCTCAGTTGGAGGTCAAATCTGACTTTACTAAACTGAATATGATTAGTATACAAATAAATTTTATCTAAAATAATAATTAGCTACTTTTTTTAAAGACTGAATTCCTTTACTTATAGGAGAATAAACTGAGAAAAAATCATTGAATCAAAGTCTAACAATTTATATTGGAAAAAGGTAAAAATAAAAGCCATTTAAAGGCAATATTCCATCACAGGGGCTCCTTCTCTTAGATTCCTCATTTTAGATACCAGAACCTTAATTATAATAATTTGATATAATTATAGTAGATAGGAAGAAATCTACACTATGTAATAAGATACACAACACACCTTACTTTTGCAGAGCTGTGAATGTCCAACACTAATTTTGGACACAAGTACTCAATTCTGTCTCACAAAGGAGGCTGAAAGACAGGTTCTAACCCCTTCTGAATCCTCACACTGTATGTCCGTATTGCTTGTTCTCTTCTCATCTGGCCAGAATTTCTATTTTATGCTCCAAGGTCCTGACTGCTAAATACTGACAGTTATTTTTTTCTTATGATTTCTGGAAAACAACCCATGAGCCTATCACTCTAAGAAATGAGCTCAGCATAATCAAAGTTTTATCCCAGTGGTTATAATAGTGGTTGCATAAGCCAGTGATTATCTGTTCATTCTGTATATGGTGGGGAATAGCTGGACAGAGGAAGTCAAGAGCCTTTGGTGGGAAGATGTGCTTCCTGCTTGGCGGATAAAACTGGTATTTCCTTACAAGATGTTCCTTATAGTGCCAGCAAACCTCCAGGAGTCATAGTAGCAAAGACCACCATTGATTTGTGCCATCCAGGGCAGGAGTACAGATGGAAGCTCATGCATCATGGCTACATGTTTAAATATGGGCTTTCCAGGTAGTGCTAGTGGTAAAGAACTTGCTGCCAATGCAGAAAACATAATGAGACATGGGTTCAATCTCTGAGTTGGGAAGATCCCCTGGAGGAGGAAATGGCACCCCACTCCAGTATTCTTGCCTGGGAAATCCCATGGACAGAGGAGCCTGGCAAGCTGCACTCCATAGGGTTGCAAAGAGTCAGACATGACTGAAGTGACTTAGCACACATACAAATCAAGCTTTTACACTGTTGAATAAAATGCCCTTTATCCTCCTACATGGACAAATATACATTTTTAGTGACAGAACAAAAAATATATCAATATAAATAAATTATATAAGTTAATACACATATGGATTATATAATTAATTTATATATATGTATAAATCTATGCTTGTTATATGAGTGAAAAATGAGACACCAAAGACACATGAATTTATTATTGCTCATGTCTGAGTGTTCTATTGATGGGCCAACAGTATTAATTTATATTCATTCCGTAAAATTTATATTTTATTTCATATCAAAAAAGCTATATATCATACTATTATAATTGAAACTTTCATACAACTGTATACAACCATAATTGTATACAGAAATGTATAAAGGATTTAAAAATGTCAAGTGTACAAAATGTATAAAATGTTTAGATGTTTTAATAAAATATTTAAATGGAAAAATAGAAAAGATTATTTTGTCTCTAAAAGTGTTTTTCTTAAAGGATTCAAAATTATCTATTGGCATTAAAAGGCAAAATAAAATTATAATCAATTTATATTAAAATTTTACAAAGTTATTTAAATAAAGCCCCAAATTTTGCATTTCACTTTTTGAAAATTTAATTAAACTGAATTATGTATAATTATAAAAATAATATTCTCATACCTGGCATTGAAATTCCATCTGGTTACTAATGTAAAGAATCAATACCACACTTCTTGAATCTCAAGTCTAGACCTACCTTGCCAATGCAGTAAACATAATGAGACATGGGTTCAATGGGTTGGGAGAATTCCCTGGAGGAGGAAATGGCAACCCATTCCAGTATTCTTGCCAGGAGAGTCCCATGGTCAAAGGAGTCTATAGGGTCCAGTTAGCTTTTCCCATACTTCAAGCCAACCTGATTCTTTACCCCAGAAATATCCCAAACCTCTCGCCTTCTGGCAGGCAGATCTGAGATTGGTTCTCCCAGCTCCTTGCTTGGCTATCTTGTGGAAAAAAAACCAAACCAAAACAAAAACAAAAAACAAAAACACTTTCTCTGCTGCAGATTTGACATCTCAGCTTTTGGCTTGCTACATTTTGGGCAAATGAACCTGGTTTATTAACATGACCCTACCATCATGCTTCAGAGCTCTCAGGTTTGCTGTGATAGGGGTTAAAGGATATATACATTTTTAAAGAGGAAAAAATGGCTTTAATATTCCATTTTCTTTAATATCCCATTTATTTTATGGTCTCTAAGAACAGAGAGATCAAATTGCCAACATCTGCTAGATCATCAAAAAAGCAAGAAAGTTCCAGAAAAACATCTACTTCTGCTTTATTGACTATGCCAAAGCCTTTAACTGTGTGGATCACAATAAACTGTGGAAAATTCTGAAAGAGATGGGAATAACAGACCACCTGACCTGCCTCTTGAGAAATCTGTATGCAGGTCAGGAAGCAACAGTTAGAACTGGACATGGAAAAACAGACTATTTTCCTATTTTCAAATAGGAAAAGGAGTATATCAAGGCTATATATTGTCACTGTGCCTATTTAACTTATATGCAGAGTACATCATGAGAAACGCTGGGCTGGAGGAAGCACAAGCTGGAATTAAGATTGCTAAGAGAAATATCAATAAATTCAGATATGCAGATGACACCACCCTTATGGCAGAAAGTGAAGAACTAAAGAGTCTCTTGATGAAAGTGAAAGAGGAAAGTGAAAAAGTTGTCTTAAAACTCAACATGCAGAAAACTAAGATCATAGTATCCGGTCCCATCACTTCATGGCAAATAGATGGAGAAACAGTGGAAACAGTGTCAGACTTTATTTTTTTGGGCTCCAAAATCACTGCAGATGGTGACTACAGCCATGAAGTTAAAAGACGCTTACTCCTTGGAAGAAAATTTATGACCAACCTATACAGCATATTAAAAAGCAGAGACATTACTTTGCCGACTAAAGTCCGTTTAGTCAAGGCTATGGTTTTTCCTGTGGTCATGTATGGATGTAAGAGTTGTACTATAAAAAAGCTGAGCACCGAAGAATTGATGCTTTTGAACTGTGGCATTGGAGAACTCTTGAGAGTCCCTTGGACTGCAAGGAATCCAACCAGTCTATCCTAAGGGAAATCAGTCCTGAATATTCATTGGAAGACTGATGTTGAAGCTGAAGCTCCAATACTTTGGCCACCTGATGCCAAGAACTGACTCATTTGAAAAGACCCTGATGCTGGGAAAGATTGAAGTCAGGAGGAGAAGGGGACAACAGAGGATGAGATGGTTGGATGGCATCACTGATTCAATGGGCATGAGTTTGAGTCAACTGCAGGAGTTTGCTATGGACAGGGAGTCCTGGTATGCTGCAGTCCATGGGGTCACAAAGAGTCAGACACAACTGAGCAACTGAACTGAACTAAACTGAAGAACACTAGTTACCAGGTGAGTTAGAAGGAGCTCTCTGCAGTTAAAACTGTAGAGGAACTGCTGTATAATAACTATTCTTGGGAGTTCATAGTGCACATTATCATATTATGAGCTCAGAGAACCCTAAAGGAAAGAAATCTGTTTTTTTCCCTAAAGCATTTGGCCACTGAAGCCACCATTTTTCAACTAAACACATACTGACATTGGCATTCCTCAAACTCAGTATAGAAAATACTGCTTCAACATTTAAATGCCTAGTACTTTTTTTCCATATGTTGTTTCAAGTAACTTTTCTACTAATTAATTCATTAACTCAGGAAGAGATTTATATTTCTATCTATTGCCTAAGTCAGCAACTGTCATGACAGAGCAAACTGACAATATTATATCTTCTTAATAAGTAAAACAACAGCCATTAAACAAGGAAATCAATTTTAAGTTCAGAAAAGACTAGCTGAGGCATCTCTTCACAGCTGATTTTGGGAATATTGCCATCTGAAAACACATGGGTTGACAGAAGGCAGAAGGGCTTAAGAGCAGTAGATTTTCACCTGCTTTCCCACAGTATCACCTACTTAATAGGAGAATGCTGTTCATCAAAATAAAGAGGCACTAGTCAGGGTTTCTTCCTTCATGACTGATATTATTTGAAATTAATTGGTTTGTCAAGGATCTTTCATTAAGACATAGATCATAGGGAAAAAAACCATTCATCTCCAATCAATCTGTTTCCAGCCATCTGAACAACCATTGTCTGTAAAACAGTGAATCATCAAATTAAAGAAAAATTTCAGTGTTTACAATTTTGTGTATTATCAGCAACTAAAAAGAGAGACTCAGAAAAATATGAATTTTCTACCTAAAAGTTACAGAAAGGGAGAGCTTTGACTTGGAAGCAGGATAGAACAAAGCAGAGAACACAGCCTTACACACTAAGAACATATTCCAATGAGCAAGACCCAAGAGTGGAGAGCAGAGGTGTTACAGATATGACAAATATTAGACCATCCACTGCTTCAGTTTTCTCTCAATAACACAAATACAATGTCAGAAACTCCATTCCATTTAAGTTAGGAAAGATTCAAAACTATAAGGTAAAATAAAGAGAGAGGAGCAGGGGCTTAAGAAGTATGAAAAGAGCAGCAGAGTTTGGTTGATTTGAGGAAAGTCAGTCTAAGACTGAAAAAGAGAAGTGGATGTATCCCCTCAAGTATTTGTTATGTTCCTTCTTTGTGTCCTATGTGCTTAATTTTAGCATAAGAAGATGAAACACCTACTTGGGAGTGATTGATGGTAAGGAACAGGGACAAGGAAAAGCTGTCTGAAGAGTGAGTTATGAAACAAAAGGGAACTTTCTTTTACTCTTTTCCCTTTGATCATCCTTAAATATATAACTGGTGCATTTAAGTATTAAAGATTTATTTTGAAAGTTTCACAAATAAGTGGCATGTAAACAGAATAGGAGAGGGTAATGTAATACAGGTTGATGAAAAGCAACGGAAAACCAAGAGAGTAGAACATTTACTCCCCACCCTCCACAGCAAACCTGGTCCTGTCTTTTAGTGAGTGGTGGAGCCTCTATGTTTGAACTCTGAGAATTGTGGAGAGTTCAAGAGAGTAGAATAGAGAAGCGAAGAGGAGGGGAGGCAGGGTGAGTGGAGAGGGAAAGAGTCAGTGAAAACAAGAAAAAAGCCAGAATAAAAAGAAGTGGAAAAAAAAAAGTGAAAGTGTTAGTCACTCAGTCATGTCCAACTCTTTCCAACTCCAGGGACTGCAACCCGCCAGACTCCTCTGTCCATGGAATTTTCCAGGCAAGAATATTGGAGTGGATTGCCATTCCCTTCTCCAGGGGATCGTCCTGACCCAGAGATCCAGACCAGGTCTTATACACTGCAGGTGGATTTTTTTTTTTTTTTTAAACCATATGAGCCACCAGGGAAGGGAGAAACACACACACACACACACACACACAGAGAATAAAAAAGACTACAGATTAAGCAAAGTCAGATCCACAGAGAAAGCCAAGAACCATCATCTACGATTAGAGTTAGTTGGGGCAACGGCCTCTATGACTTGCAGAGGCTCCAGAGGTGGCTCACTGTTCTGCAGTGGTCTCACCCCACTTGGAACAGTGGGACCACATTCCCACATTGCTAGGAATCTTTTTCTGCTCAGATGCAAGTTTCAGGTGCTGTTGTAGACCATACAAAGGTAGGCAAAGTGCCTTCTTCACTCCCCACACTCCAGTTCAGACTGCTCTTGTCTTCAGTTTCCTTCCAGCTACAGAGATCCAAGACTCACTTTGTTTCTGTCCTTTCACACACAAATCTTTTATGAAAAATAAACAATAGAAAATGATGAGGTAAGAAAACTGTACTTTGTCCATGAGAAAAGTTCAAATTTGGATGAAAAAATATAGTCCAGAGCAAATAAAAGTTTTCTTAGACATATTTACTGTAGCCGTATGTGGTGGAAGAGCCAGAATCACTGGCTCTTCCAAGACAGTGGAAACTTTTGTGACCCAGGGTTGTACATATGAGCTCTTTTCACCTTTTCCCATTTATAATAGAGAAAATAGCTTCAAGCCTTTTCATAGTTCAGTCACTCATCCTGTACCTCCTTTATTAACGGAACTTTTGTTAACTTATCTTTTGGGTATGTTCATTCAAACCTTGGGCCTCTGCTATTGGAACACACATTGGGTTTACTTTAGTACTTCAGAGCGTGACTGTAATTAACCTTGAAGATTTCTCTGAAGTCTGAGTCCCTTTTCTATTTTCTCTTCAGTCTCTATTTTCCTTGCTTGTAACAATTCATTTATTTATCTTGTGATTTGCAATTTTAGACATAACGGGTTTCCAATTAACTAAAATTCCTTGTACAGTCAGATTAATGAGAAGAGGGAAGAACTCATAGCTTAGTTTTTATGACCACTCCACCCCAAAATAGTTAAATTAGAAATGGTGTCCAAAGGATTGAAATTGAGTAAGTTCATTACTTTATTGATAGACTGATTTTTAACCAGCAAAATTCCTCATCCATAAAGGCAAAAGCCACATGCTTTCGTCTTTGTATAGTCATTAATAATTTCTGTTCTCACCATCATTACCAATATGACCTAAGCAATGCAACATATAAATTATTAATATCTTAAATATGAGGAAATTGATCCTTTCTCTTGGTTTTCCTGATCAATTTATTTCATCCAGAGTTTCCCCCATAGGAAAAAATAAATGACAATCAAGTCTACATTCCCATGAGGGTCCACCACTTCTTGACAAAATTCATTCTCCAAGACCAGTCCTTTAATATAATGAGCATTGTGATTTGCACCAAAAAGACAACCTCTTATTTTATGCTAATATATATTCTGCAAAGAGACAAGTGAAGAGAAATAAGTCTATTTTTATGTTATGTATGAGAAATTGGATGGTTAATTTTCAAGGGCGGCTTCAATAAATCCCAATTGAATTAGCCAGTATTAGTATGTGAAAGTGATCAAGAGACACTGCAAAAACACAATGCAAAATGAATATAAATGATTTGGCTTCAGATCTGATCAAATAAAGTAGAGGATTGAATTAACTAGTGAATAAAATTAAGTGGAAATGGCAGTATTTCACAGCTAGTTAACTGTGGCTATGAAACAACACTGAAAAATTTAGACACCCATTCTGAACCTTTTATTGTTTCCACCCAGAAATATCTCTAAAATTATATCTCTGCATACTAATCAGACTTGATATCATTAGTGATCTGGTGTTTGAGGCCATATTTATTTATACAGTCTTTTATAAGACATTCACAGTGCCAAAAAAACAATAGCAAATGTCTTCTGAACAGCTACGGAATTCTATCAGAATATCAATTAACTTTTTTTTTTTTTTCCATTTAAGTCACAGAAATGTAGAGGAGAGAGGAGGAAAGAAAAGAAATAGATGAAAATTTTAGAAGATTTCTAAACTTTTAACATCTCTGTAATTTTAATGTTGACATTAAGAAGCACAGTGTAACATAATAGGAAGAGCCTTGAAGTCAGACATTCTTGAATTTCAGTTCCAAGTGCGTCACTTACTAGCTGGGCTACAAAACCTTAATTTATTCATCTTTAAAAAGACATTGTTGGGATGGGGAGGGAGGTGGGAGGGGGTTTCAGGATGGGAAATACATGTACACCCGTGGCTGAATGTCAACGTATGGCAAAAACCACTACAATATTGTAAAGTAATTAGCCTCTAATGAAAAGAAATTAATTAATTTTTAAAAAGACATTGTAGAAGCCTAACTCAAAAAAGTCATTTTATGAAATAAAACTAATATAATTAAGTCTTCATCCTCTGTTGGGACATAACATACTTTTTTTCAGGAGGGAGAAGGGCATCTCCCACACAAATTGTGGGATCTTAGTTCCCTCACCAGGGACTGAACATGGTCTTCAACATTGATAGTGAGGAGTTCTAAGCATAGTGTAACATAATAGGAAGAGCCTTGAACCACTGGACCATCAGGGAATTCCCAACAGAGGGAATTCTTATTTTCATCATTTCAGAGTTAGAATGACTATTTCCTAGGATGCCACTGTCTCTCTCCCCCATATACTAATGCCATTCTTCCAGCATATTAATTGAAACTATATTTGATAAGGATGACTGCAAGTAAAAAGAAGAGGAACCATTAAATGGAATCTGCAATGACTGAAGTCTGATTCATAGGAATAATTCTTCAGTTGAGAAGATCCCTAAATAATACCTATTATTTTATTAAACTCAAAACAGTTGCCAAGCTTTGAGAATGATACTGCAGGAGACAGAAAATGCTGAGACAGCAATGATACCATATAGATGGAAAACACTTGCCTCTTATGGAACAAGGCAGCAGTTTCTGAAGTAGTTAAAAAAATCTTTTGAGTCTTCTTTAAGGACAAACGGAATTAAACACAGAAAGTTTTCTTACAATGGCGTGTCTTTCCAACCTCTTATAAGTAGTGGTAATTGAAAAGTTTGCTTTCTCTCCTATACTCAGTGCAGAAATTATTTATCTTTGGCTGAAAGGCCAGTGTGTGGTGCTACCTTAGGCTGTTTAACTGCAGTGAAGTCAGTGAAATAACCTTCTGCAATTGTTATTTATAATCAGTACTAAGTGTGCAAATCAACTAAGAAAGAAGGCAAGTTAAAAGTCTTAACACCTTACGGTAGTAACAAGGTAGGCACAGGCAACTATCAATAGATTAATTTTTCCTTCTAGTCCCTTTTAAATATTTCAACAATGTCAACCTCTGGCTGAAAATCTTGAGAGGCTAGCTCTGAGATTGCCATGTGGTCTTGTATAATTTCACCTGGTTCCTCTACTACAACAAAAGGCCTAAAGTTGAAGATCAGCACTTCTATAGATATTAGCCTTTGACTGACTGATGGCATGCTGTTCTTGAAAGATTTTTAGTTTCCACTCAGCCCTCACCTCCCTCCAGGAAACAGGAGGAGGAAAATGCAAGAAGGAGGTGTTCTTGATCACTCTTGCTTTCACACTCTACACACTTGTCTTGACAATGTCCAATGCTTCACTTTTATTATCCAGCCTTCCAGAAAGACCTAGCTGCTGCTGTCTTGCTTCATTCTTGAGAGTCATTTCCTAGAGGTAGTTGGAGATAGCTAATCTGTACACAAATTAGCCTTTGGCAGACTGACTGACTGACTGTCAGTCTGAGATTCACCGAGGAGAAGTTTAAGGCTAGAGTGGACCCATGGGACTCCCACAGTGGGATCTATTTGCAAGAACGTAGTAATTCAAGTCACATTTCCTGCTAAGTAAGTAAAGATTTCTGAGTGGTTAAATATAAATTTATGCTGAAATGGATTAAGATGGTGGAGTCATGTACTCATATATACTCTATCTGTATGACAGTTTTGTGGAAAATTATTACCACAATTAATTATATTAGTATAACAATAATAAGCAACACAATCTTTCAGCTCTTCAAATAAGCAGTAAGTTGAGAGAACGAGAATGTGTGTGTATGCTTAGTCGTGCAGTCAGGTCTGATTCTTTGTGACCCCATTACTGTAGCCTGCCAGGCTCCTCTGTCTATGGAAGTTTCCAGGCAAGAATTTTGGCGTGGGTTACTGTGTCCTCCAGGGGATTTTGACAGCCCACATCTCCTGCATTGGCAGGTGGATTCTTTACCACTGAACCACCTGGGAGGCCAAGAAAGAATGAAAGCAAAAAAGTAAAACCAACAGTTCAGTTCAGTTGCTCAGTCGTGTCCGACTTTGCGACCCCATGAATCGCAGCACACCAGGCCTCCCTGTCCATCACCAACTCTCAGAGTTCACTCAGACTCACATCCATCGAGTCAGTGATGCCATCCTGCCATCTCATCCTCTGTGATCCCCTTCTCCTCCTGCCCTCAATCCCTCCCAGCATCAGAGTCTTTTCCAAAGAGTCAACTCTTCGCATGAGGTGGCCAAAGTACTGGAGTTTTAGCTTTAGCATCAGTCCTTCAAAAGAACACCCAGGACTGATCTCCTTTAGGATGGACTGGTTGGATCTCCTTGCAGTCGAAGGGACTCTCAAGAGTCTTCTCCAACACCATAGTTCAAAAGCATCAATTCTTTGGTGCTCAGCCTTCTTCACAGTCCAACTTTCACATCCATACATGACCACTGGAAAAACCATAGCCTTGACTAGATGGACCTTTGTTGGCAAAGTAATGTCTCTGCTTTTGAATATGCTATCTAGGTTGGTCATAACTTTCCTTCCAAGGAGCAAGTGTCTTTTAATTTCATGGCTGCAATCACCATCTGCAGTGATTTTGGAGCCCCCCAAAATAAAGTCTGACACTGTTTCCACTGTTTCCCCATCTATTTCCCATGAAGTGATGGGACCAAATGCCATCGTCTTAACTAACCTTTTATTCTGAATCATGCATGTCTAATACCCAATTCTTTGAAGAGGCTTTCTTCACTATTTTATCTTTGGCATTAATGCCCTGTAACACAATCTACCAAATGGCTATTAAAGGAGTTTGTGACACTCTCTCATTTTAGAGACTGCTCCTAAAAGCTTGGGGCTTCCTGGGTGGCACAGTGGTAAAAGAATCCACCTGCCAATGCAGGAGACACAGGAAATTTGGGTTTGATCTCTGGGTCAGGAAGGTCCTCTGGAGAAAGAAATGGTAACTCACTGCACTATTCTTGCCTGGAAAATTCCATGGCAGAGGAGCCTGGCAGGCTAGAGTCCATGGGGTCACAAACAGTTGGACACGACTGAGCTGCTGAGTGTGCATGCACCTAAAAGCCTGCGTCAGTTATTTAAAAGTGTTTACCCCCAATATTTTTGGCATTACAACTCTCTAGTTTTATTTTATGTCAATTCACTTTTACCTATGTGAAAACCAGTGACACCCTTAAGTGTCCCTGGATAAGTTACTCATCTCCAGAAGAGGTATTCCAAAATTCTTTTTATCAAACTCATTATGTTGCTACTTGTACTTCTCAATGATTCTGTTGACAAATTCTCCATGAAATATGAATTTGATTCTCAGAAAATGAATGTATAATGGGATACTTAAAAATATGAACCTCTTGGAACTTGAAAATTCAGTCTTAACTTCTAAAAACCTTCATTGTCCTCAGTTTCCTCATCCATAAAATAAGAAAAAAAACTAGACTTAGGTAATCTTTAAGTACCTTACAGCCCTTATATTTTTGGGGCTGTAACAATCCTATGACTGTTTCATATCACATTTCTTCAACAAGCCCTAGTATAGTCCCCTACTAACACATAGCTAGAAAAAAAGTACAGTAAATACCAGGAGAGGCTCTACTCTGAGATCCAAATTCATGCTCTCTTCTCTAATGCTGACCCTTCCATATCCAATCCTCTCAATCGCCTGACTAATCCAAATTTTGAGCACCTATTTACTTCTTCCCTCTTGATGACCTCTGATTTGTAGGTTTCCTAACTCTTCTTTAACAATATAAACCATGCCTTCCTTGACCCTCTCATGGAGTTCTTGACTCTTAAATGTTCAATGTCCGTCAAATGTCTGCTGTCTTTTGCTGGACATATGTTTACCAGTCTGACTATACTAATATTAACTTTGGCTCCATATTAAAAGGCTAGTGATGAACAACTGAGCAGTTTATTTTCTCAGTTATTTTTCATCTATTTAATGAATTCCTTCTATAGGCAGAGTATTGTAAGATGTCCTAGAGAAATATATCCTAGAAAAGGCAAAACTCAATGCACTCAAAATAACGTTGAGTGTTAAAATGCAGAGGACCATGAATAATACAATATGCAAAGGGAACAAAGGGTATATGCTGAGTATAGGTGATTTAACAGGACAGGAGGTGCTGGTGCTCAGTCGTTTCTGACTCTTTGTGACCCTATGGACTGTAGCCCACCATGCTCTTTTTGTCCATGGGCTTTCCCAGGCAAGCATACTGGACTGGGTTGCTATTTCCTTCTCCAGGGGATCTTCCTGACCGAGGAATCTAACCTGCATCTCTTGTGTCTCCTGCATTGGCAGGTGGATTCTTTGTCACTGTGTCACCCAAGTAAATTCTTCCTAAGTGTTTAAGTTGTTGGAGTTTCTTTTTAGATAGGAAGCCTTGGTTTTATCTTTATTTTACTTTGTTTCTTTTTCTCCTTTCTAATATTCAGTTATTTGAATAGGTATTATATGCACATGATATGAAATTCAAATTGTACAAAGATATGTTATGAAAAAAGTCTCTCCCTCATCTTCTAGTTCCCTTCCACAGAGGCAACCACAATTTCTTAGAAACACAGCTTTAAAGTTTAGTTTTATAATGAATGATAAATCATCCTCCTGATTCCAAGGGCTGGTATTACATAATCAACTGAAGAGTTTAGGTAATTCTTAATTCTACAATTTTTGAGCCTAAAAAAAGTTCTATTTTCCTATCTCCATGAATTGCATGTACATGTTGCCTGATTATGTACTTGAGGAAACTGTTTATGGGCTAGTAGAATCCTTGTGCTGTCTCCACTGCCATATACTGACCTATACCATCATTATCTCAAGTTACATTTACCATGTCACCACAAATTTAATTGTAGACTAACATTTAACTTTTGTAAGACCCAAATCGATGCAACTGGTTGGATGAAGGAGCATTTATCTGTGTTTATCATGCGACAGGTATAAATCTCAACAAAATTAAGATTTATTCATGCCTGCTAATCTAATCCATTCTGCTCTAGCTGTTCCGAAAGCAGTGAATCAAAATTGATATCCATTCTGACCAGAAGCATATGACAGACGAAGACTTGTGCTGTCAAATATTGTTGTTTTCTAAACACATTTATTGATCACCAGTTGAGGGCAATGGGAGGATGTGTGCAAAAATTAATAGTAAAATTGATATACAAAATGAAAATCTGAGTTTCTATAGCCAGTTCTGTTTAGTACCTATATATAATTGTTATTCATTATTGTCATTTTTAAAAAGGCTTAAAACAGTTCTCAACTAGATCTTAAAAAATTTTAAACATGAGAAAAGAAGAGAAGCTAAAGGCAAAGGAGAAAAGGAAAGTTTACCCATTTGAATGCAGAGTTCCAAAGAATATCAAGGAGAGATAAGAGATCTCTTATAAGAGATAAGAGATAAGGGATCACTTCCTCAGTGAGCAAGGCAAAGAAATAGAGGAAAACAATAGAATGGGAAAGACTAAAGAGCTCTTCAAGAAAATTGGAGGTACCATGGGAACATTTCATGCAAAGATGGGCACAATAAAGAACAGAAATGGTATGGACCTAACAGAAACAGAAGATATTAAGAAGAGGTGGCAAGCACACACAGAAGAACTATACAAAAAAGATCTTTATGACCCAGATAACCACGATGGTGTGATCACTCACCTACATCCAGACATCCTGGAATACAAAATTAAGTGGGCCTTAGGAAGCATCACTAGTGGAGGTGATGGAATTCCAGCTGAGCTATTTTAAATCCTAAAAGATGATGCTGTGAAAGTGCTGCACTCAATATGCCAGGAAATTTGGGAAAAAAATCAGCAGTGGCCATAGGACTGGAAAAGGTCAGCTTTCATTCTAATCCCAAAGAAAGTCAATACCAAAGAATATTCAATGTACGTGAACCATAAACTTCCAGATATTCAAGCTGGATTTAGAAAAGGCAGAGGCAGAGGAACCACAGATCAAATTGCCTATATGTGTTGGATCATAGAAAAAAACAACAGAGTTCCAGAAAAACACCTACTTCTACTTTATTGACTATGCCAAAGCCTTTGACTGTGTGGGTCACAAAAAACTATGGAAAACTCTTAAAGTGATGGGAATACCAGACCACCTTACCTGCCTCCTGAGAAATCTCTGTGCAGGTCAAGAAGCAAGTTAGAACTGAACATGGAATAGCAGACTGGTTCCAAGTTAGGAAAGGAATACATCAAGGCTATATATTGTCATCCTGCTTATTTAACTTATATGCAGAGTACATAATGTGAAATGCCAGGCTGGATGAAGCACAAGCTGGAATCAAGATTGTCAGGAGAAATATTAATAACCTCAGATATGCAGGTGACACCACCCTTATGGCAGAAAGTGAAGAGGAACTAAAGAGCCTCTTGATGAAAGTGAGAGAGGAGAGTGAAAAAGTTGGCTTAAAACTCAACATTCAGAAAACGAAGATCATGGCATCTGGTCCCATCACTTCACGGGAAATAGATGGGGAAACAATGGAAACAGTGTCAGACTTTATTTTGGGTGGCTCCAAAATCACTGCAGATGGTTACTGCAGCCATGAAATTAAAAGATGATTGCTCTTTGGAAGAAAAGCTATGACCAACCTAGACAGCATATTAAAAAGTAGAGACATTACTTTGCCGACAAAGGTCTGTCTAGTCAAAGCTATGGTTTTTCTAGTAGTCATGTATGGATGTGAGAGTTGGACTGTAAATAAAGCTGAGTGACGAAGAATTGATGCTTTTGAACTGTGGTGTTGGAGAAGACTCTTGAGAGTCCCTTGGACTGTAGGGAGATTCAACCAATCAATAGTAAAGAATATCAGTCCTGAATATTCATTAGAAGGACTGATGCTGAAGCTGAAACTTCAATACTTTGGCCACCTGATGTGAAGAACTGACTCATTGGTAAAGACCCTGATTCTGGGCAAGATTGAAGGCAGGAGGAGAAGGGGAAGACAGAGGATGAGATGGTTGGATGGCATCACTGACTCGATGGACATGAGTTTGAGCAAGCTCTGGGTGTTGGTGATGGACAGGGAAGCCTGATGTGCTGTAGTCCATGGGTTTGCAAAGTGTCAGATACTACTGAGTGACTGAACTGAACTGAACTGAAAGCAATTCCTAACTAGGTCTCAGAAATTTTTATACGTATCACTAGCTAGTTTGACACATGGTATAGTAGGTTAGAAAAAAGCAGGATACTAATACTAGAAAAATGCAAAGTCCAGAGGTCTAAGAAGAATAAAAGGATCTATATGAAAAACTTTCATCAACAAATTTGATAATAAAATTGTTTGCCATGTATAAGAATACTTTTACCTTTACTTACCTGTTTCTATGTAAGAAGAGTATTTGCATGTTATACTTGTTATGTTCTATTTGGGGATTTTTTTAAATTGGGAATTAGTAGTATTAAGTTTTGCAAGTTATCCTCCTAAATAAGGGAATTTCTACCAAGCCAAAAGACTTAGATATAGAAAGAGGGCTTCCCATCTGGCTTCCCAGGTGGCATAGTTGTAAAGAATCCGTCTCCCAATATCAGAGATGCAAGAGATGCAGGTTTGATCCCTGGGTTGAGAAGATCCCCTGGAGTAGGAATTAGCATTCCACTCCAGTATTCTTGCCTGGAAAATTCCACAGACAGAGATGCCTAGCAGGATACAGTTCATGGGACCACAAAGAGTCAGGCACAACTGAGCATTCACTCACTCACTCCCTCACTCCTAAAGACAAGTTTGTGACTTACTTGACCAATCATGATTTGTGGGAAGGAATATAGGTTCTATTTTTTTTAAAGCTTGTTTTGAATACTTCTGGCCCATTTTAAATCTCACAGCACACTGGTGCAGGCCTGTAGCAGCTGCATATTCACAGCCAATTCAGCATAATCTCTGAAAGGTATCATCTAGGAGTAACCGAGTCCCTCAGTGGCGTGATGAGGGCAGACACCAGATTTCATAGAATTAAGATGGCCATTGGGAGAAAATCCTGAGTTGAAGAGATTCACTTTACAGATTTCATCAATGAAAAGAAAAGAATGAAAAGATAAACTCAGTGGTTCTTCTAAGTTATGTGAATATTTTATATTGAGAATGTCGATATACACTGTTTACACGTGTGAAAAAGTTAGATATATAGCTGATGGAGTAATTTTCTTACAGAATGATAAATGTTTGGGGACAAAACAGAAAGAATACCAGAAAAGAAGGTAGATATGGAAATGCTGAAGAAAAGGGAGATTTATGTGGGAAGACCCTAAGGAAGGGGCTCCTCATGCTGGGTCATTAGATCCAAAAGGTATGGAGAGCCTGTAATCTGTGCATATCAGTTAAGATTGTTATTTTGCTGTATGTAACAAAACCTACTCCAGTGGCTAAATCTGGTGACTTTTTTTTCTCCCTCACATAAGACAAAGTATGCAATTAATCACCTAGGGCTGGTGTCTTGACATCAGCCAAGCCTTTCCACCTTCTCTCATTCCACTCTGTTTTTTACTTGTGGCTTCTCCCCTCACATTTGCCACCATAAAATCAAGAAAGAAGAGGAAGGAGAAACAACTTCATCAAAGAAGCAACATAACTGGCCGATTTTTGCTTAAATTTCACTACTTGAACTATGTAACATCACCATCTCCCAGGGAATCTGGGAAGACAACTGTATGGCCTTGCGCATTATTGACCTTCCCTCCAAAACTGAGGTTCTTTTAAAGAGAAAATGAGTATGTATACTGATCAGACAAATAATATCTGACATGTTGTAAACCTTTGTCTGCTCAGCACTGATAAATACATTTACTCCTTTTCCCCAACTAACATAATCCCAAATTCTTATACAAGCTGGTATATACCGAGTTGAAATTCCAGGTTCTTTTGGTACTGTAGCAGGTCTGCATGTCTGATAACCTCGAATGCATAAAAATGTTATCTGCCTTCAACACACCCAGTAAGAAAAGTATAGACAAATGAAAACTTTCATTCGTAAACAGGGATGTAGCTAGGAAGAACATCAAGTGGGCAACAATCACTGCCCTGGTCCTGGGGTTACTCTTCTTCACTATCTCTGCCTCTAGTCTCTCTCTGGTTGGACCCTCTTTGTCCCTTTCCCTAGGGACCGGTCATCCTGAGAATCTTCCTTTTCTCATCCTTCATGACTACATCTGATGTGAGCATTTTGGAGAAAGAAGCCACTTCCTGGAGGCTCCAGAGGTTTAGCAGAGTACTTCCTCCTAGTGCCTGTTCAGGTATCTAAGGACTGACTGCCTGGGTTGAATAGTTAGATGCCACTGACAACTGCAAAGAGTTTTCTAAGCCACAGTTTGAGGACTATGATCTTTCCATCTCGGTGGCAGAAGTGACTAGGTCTAGTTCAAGTTCATCCTTTTTGTTTCCTGAGTGTTAAGAACAAGCAGCATCCAGAAACACACATTTTCCTACCATTTCTTCTAAAACTAGAGTCTTGGTCAGCCCATGGTAAATTTTCTAAGGAACAACAGGCAGCAGTTTGATCAAATAATGAACAAGGATTACCAGCTCTGTCCAACCTGCACTGTGGACAAATAGCTTGTAGCCCTGTCCTCTCCCCTTTTCTACCCTATTCAATCCACTTTTTTTTTTTTTTTTTGTAAACTTTCAAAACCTTAAATACAGGAACCCACTCCTATACACATTGGAGCTTTTCAGGGATTACATGACACAAAATCCCAGCTAAGTGTGTGTGTGTGTGTGTGTGTGTGTGTGTGTGTATGTATGTGTATGTATGTGTGTGTGTGTGTGTGTGTGTGTATATATTTAATCTAGAGAAGGTGAATGTATCCTGTATAGTTTTCTTCCAAGTTTGTTTTTCCTCCAGAACACATTTTGCTTATATAACAAGAACTATCCTCAGGTAGACAGTCCAGGTTTGGCGCTCTGGCTTCCTAATATCATCAGTGTTCCAGGATATTTCCCTGCTTTCTACTCTGCCATCATTATAGGCGGTTTTTATGCTGCCACCTCACTGTCACAATGGCTATTCCATTTCATGCAAGAAGAAAGGTGGAGAAGAAAAGGATAGCACTTAAAAGAAGGAAAAACCTTTCCCAGAAATTTCCAGAAGATTCTTACTGACACTGCAAAGGTCAGAATACTGCACAGCGGTCTATCTATAAGAAAACTCTGGTAAGGCAAGGCTTTCAACCAGACACATTGCTGCTCCAAACAAAATGTGAGCTCTCTAATGAAGACAGGAGGGAAGAATGGTTATTAGGTTAACAGTTAGTGGTGTCTGTCATATTCCGTCTGCCCCTCAGGAGGACTGGGACATGTAAGAAGCACAATGTCAGCATTTGTGGAACTGAATGAAAGCCTTGAAGAAAATTCCCAAAGCCACGGTTGTAGGGAGGAGGAATGATGAAAGGATAGCTTCAGGCCGTTAATAATTCAATGAGAAGGTGAATGTTTATGAAGAAACACTCTGTATAGCTTCAGTTATCTCCGTGAATTAGAAAGTAAGGAAATTTTTGAATAGACAAACTAGGCTGAAGTATGGAATGTCCAGTGGTGTGAATATGAAGTAGCTCCAAAACACAACGAACAAAAGTATAAGAATCTGTCCCCGAGTATTAACATCTTCCAAGCTTGACACTTCCCTCCAATAGCAACAGTCTCAGAACAAAAACGTGTCCAGTGGTACTGGAAGTACAAGATAGTCCAATATATCTGGTCTGCTTATCATGCCCCCAAACATTCATTGCTCACTCTCCCCACCTCTCTTTGGTTTTTGTTCTCTTTCATAAAAAAAAAAAAAGGGAATTACCTTAGTCATGTCTGACTCTTTGAGACCCCATGTACTGTACCCTGCCAGGCTCTTCTGTTCATGGAATTCTGCAGACAAGAATAGATATTATTTTTGTAGCCTGCCCTCCATTCTATTGTATTGCTCATGCTTTTTCCTGAAGTCATTTCAATTATCCTCCCTTCCTTATATCTCAGTGTGGCTCAGGCTTATGTTGCTATGTTGCTAAGGTGGTCATGAAAAAAATAACGTCAGTCTAATTTGGATAATACCATGGTCAAAAGCGAAAGCATGACAGCATGATATAAGTGAGTTGATTAAAATGAATTGGGTTAAAAATTCTAATGTCAGGACCCCCATATCAAAAGTTTGAGCTGATAAAGACATCTGCCTCATTACATTTTAAAATACTATGTTACTAACAATCTAGTTAGATTTGTAAAGAATGGTGATTTACAAAGATAGTACTTCCTTTTGAGAAAATCTTTCACATATGTAAGTTATCTCTCACATATTTGACAGATGATTTCATCTGGATCTGAATCTTTTCCTTGGTAAAGAAGAATCACTATATTGTCATTATTGCATTGGATTCTTCCTCTTACCTCTCAATCATATGCTTTACACTCTAATCATATTAAAATGATTAATCTCCATAGGTCCATAATGTTTTAAAAAACTGGACCTTGCCTAATGCTCTTTCTTCTGCTTTTAATGTCTTCAACCAGCTTGATTATCACTAGCAAGTTAATCCTTAGAATTTGTGTTCTAATAAGGAGATGGCTCTGACTGAGAGATTAGGATCCTGTGCAAACCTACCTAAACTTTTCACATTTTTTTTTTCAAGCAAGAAATAACCTTTGCATGAAAGTTTCACAATTTCCTTATACCGAGAGATAAAGAACAAAGAGACAATTTTATTACCATACAATTTCCATGGGGGAGCTTTTTGGACATTTGCTGTGACCTTACTGTCAGAGCAAAAAAGAAGCATTGCTCTTGAGCCTGAGTTCAACCAACAACCCACAGTCTCTGAAGCTGATGAGACAGTGAGTAATTTTTGAATCATATTTATTAAAATTTAGACGCCCTTTTTCAATGCCTTAAGTCAGTCTTAAGTCACAGAAATTCATCTTTGCCTTCAGTGTGATCAATCTTCCTGAATACACCTCAATCCCTTTCCAGTTCACAAGATATTATTGCATGGTGTCTGGGGTAGAGGAATCCTGTGGGGAGTAATAGACTTCAAAAATGCATATCTCTTTCTCTCTCCTATAAATCTAAGACCATTTCCTCTTCACAATTATTAAGCAACTCATCTGTCAAGCAAATGCAGAGAAATCATACTCCTTAAAATTCTAAAGTTTCTTTAGTCTTTTGAAAAAAGTTCCATGATTCTGCTCATTTCACATTCTTTAGTTCCAAAGTAAATATCAAAATGTCTTCAAAAGAAAAAAAAATAATAAAGAAAAATAAAATATCCTCAGTTCTACTCCATGACTACACACACACTTTAGAAGAGAAAAACTTGATTATGTAGTTTTAATATTCAAACCATTTACCATTTGCTGTTAACTTCTCTGCAAAAACTGTAAACAAAATAAACAGGTTTCAAGAGAACTAAATAAGGCAGAACAAAGTATCTGATCCAGAGGCTTATTCATTAATTCAAAAAATATTTGGAAATTGTAGTTTACACATATACACTATTGTGTATTAAATAGTAGTGGGGACCTGGCTGTGTAGGACAGGGAGTTCAGCTTGGTGCTCTGTGATGACCTAAATGAGTTTGATGGGGGGTAGAAAGAGTTGATTCACTTAAATGTAAAGCAGAAACTAACACAACATTGTAAAGAAACTATACTCCAATTTAAAAAAAAATGGGGGGCACCAAATATATTTCAGCTACTGAATAAAGTATTAGGAACACAAGAGATTTATTTTAAGGTGCTATCCCATTTCTCAAGGTTCTTTACCATTCTCTTTTCCTTCTCTCACATCTTCCTCTCTCTCACTCTCTTACAGGGAAAACTACTTCTTGGAAATAGGACATCAAAACCAGGTCCAGTACTCATTACTGTTTCCCGAGTAGATATTATTAAAGAACGATTTGATTACCTCACATTCCAAAAAGACTGGAGAACTTATGACCTCAAAGTTAGTTTTAACAGACAAATTTCTTTTGATGTGGCTTTTATGAAAGTTGTACCCTTTGTAGAATAATACAGTACAAAACAACATAATCATTAATATTTAAGGTGACAATTTGACACAGCTTAAAGTAGATTCTCTTCAAGGACACTTAAAGCCTTAAAATGACAAGTGAAGATATGATAAAATCTTTACAAGAAAAAAATGCCATCAGTATTAATCAGCAAAGTCAATTATTTATAGTGACAATAGTGAGCAAAGGCAAGCAGTACACACACATATTAAACTCTCAAAGACTGTCAAAAACATGGTTTTATAAAACTCACTATCACAACAAATAATTTTGTATGAAAGGACTCAGACTTAGGCACCTGGCTTCTTACACATTTGAGTTCTTTCGGAGCAATCTTGAAGATGTATTATGCAACACTTTTCTTGGCACTGCTCATCAAGCTGATCACTACCATTTATCGAGCCCATTTTCCTACTAGTGACTGACATTGTACATGAAAAACCACACATGAAAAATTGTGTATCCTTTTCTTTTTAGTTTGAAATAAAAGACTAGCAGTGTAAATAAAAGGCATCTCTAGTCTTCTCTCCATATATATTTTAAATGAGATTGCATTCATATTTTACTTGTGTTATCAGTCCTGAATAGTCATTAGATGGAGAGATGCTGAAGCTGAAGCTCCAGTACTTTGGCCACCTGATTCAAAGAACTGACTCATTGGAAAAGACCCTGGTGCTGGGAAAGATTGAATGAGGGAGTAGCATTGACCTATACACACTACCATGTATAAAATAGATAGCTAGTGGGAAGTTTCCACCTCGTGCTCTGTGGTGAACTAGATGGGTGAGAAGGTGGGTAGGAGGCAGGGAGACTCAGGAGGGGGTGATATATGTACACTTATAGCTGATCCATGTTTTGTAAGGCAGAAACCAATACAACATTGTAAAGCAATTATCATCCAATTAAAAATAAATTTTAAAACCAAGGAAAAAAAGAAACTTGATGGGTTGAGGGAGGAAGTTTGTCTCCCAGCGTTGGTTCTGGGTATCATCCAGCCTATGGAAGGCCTGAATAGAACAAAAAAAGTAGAGGAAAGTTGAATTCTTTCTCTCTCTAACTGCAGGAGCTGAAACACAGATCTTCTCCTGTGGTTGACCTGGGACTTAAATCTTATATCATCAGGACTCCTGGTTCTCAAACCTTGGGAATCAGACTAGAATTTACAGCACAGCTTTCCTGGATCTCTGGTTTTCATCCTGACCACAGATTGGGAGACTTCCCTGCCTCCATAATTGTGCGAGCCAATTTCTTATAATAAATCTCACACATATATTCTATTGGGTCTGTAGAACCCAACTGAAGAACACTAACTAATATAGACATTGACATTGAGAAGTGGGGTGCAATTATAGCAAATACCTAAAAATATGGAAGTGGTTTTGAAACAGGGTAACAAAATGATGATGAAAGAATTTTGAGATACATACTAGAAAAAGCTGATATTGCTATGCAAGGACAGCTAAGACCATTCTGGTGAGAGCACAGGATTAAAAAAAAAAGAATTGTAGAGGAAGCATCTCTCTTCTTAGAAAATATATCAATCATGAACAGAATGGTGGTAGAAATATGGACAGTAAAGGCCATTCTGATGAGACCTCAGATAGAAATGAGGAAGATGTTATTGGACAGTTGAGAAAAGGTAATCCATGTCACAGACTGGAAAAGAACTTGGCCAAATTGTGTTTGTTTTACACTGTTTTTGTAAGGTACAAGATTCAATTAATGATTTTGGATATATAGCTGAGAGATTTCTAAGCAACGTGTTGAAAGAGCACTTTAGTTGCTTCTGATTCCTTAAAGTGCAAGAAGAGAAAATGAATTGAAGATAGACCTGCCAAACAAAAAGGAGCCAGAATTTAAAGTTTTGGAAAATAGCTAGCCTATCTAGAATGCTGAGAACACTAAAGGTGTGGTTCCAAAACAGACTGGTAAGGGAGTGAGTATTGGTATGAACCAGGGACATAATCAGCCACCCAAGTAGAAACACTGATTGCTTGATTGGAAGATATTAGAAACTAGATGAAATGAATAAGAGCTGAAGGACTTCTTAGATTCTCAGTTCAGTTCAGTAGCTAAGTTGTGTCCAACTCTTTGCAACCCCATGAATCACAGCACACCAGGCCTCCTTGTCCATCACCAAATCCCAGAGTTCACCCAGACTCACGTCCATTGAGTTGGTGATGCCATCCAGCCATCTCATCCTCTGTCGTCCCCTTCTCCTCCTGCCCCCAATCCCTCCCAGCATCAGAGTCTTTTCCAGTGAGTCAACTCTTCGCATGAGGTGGCCAAAGTACTGGAGCTTCAGCTTCAGCATCATTCCTTCCAAAGAAATCCCAGGGCTGATCTCCTTCAGAATGGACTGGTTGGATCTCCTTGCAGTCCAAGGGACTCTCAAGAGTCTTCTCCAACACCACAGTTCAAAAGCATCAATTCTTTGGCACTCTGCCTTCTTCACAGTCCAACTCTCACTTCCATACATGACCACTGGAAAAACCATAGCCTTGACTAGACAGACCTTTTTATGGCAAAGTAATATCTCTGCTTTTCAATATACTATCTAGGTTGGTCATAACTTTTCTTCCAAGGAGTAAGCATCTTTTGATTTCATGGCTGCAGTCACCATCTGCAGTGATTTTTGAGTTCCCCAAAAAACAAAGTCTGAGACTATTCTACTGAGCCCTTGAGAGATCACTAATATTAATACATTGCTTTGCATTTTTGACAGAGAGTAAATGTTACAATTTTTTAGTAAAATGTAAATCTATATTAACACAATAATTTCTTTCTTTCTTTTTTACTATCTTAGGGTTTATTTGAGAATTTATATAAAAACTGTTGTGTTGCTTTAAAAGATACCAATTTAGCCTTACCTCTTGTTTTTACAAATAAAGAAGTTTAGGCCTAGAAAGGCAAATTAATACTCCAGGGAGACTGAGCATTTCATTGGAAGAAAAAGAGCTAGAAACCAATTGCCTCAAAAAAGAGTACTCTTTCCATGGTAACACACTGCTGGGAAGAGATGGAACTTTCACTCAGAGAACTCCTTGTTCCCACTGCTCTGCAGTTACCTTTCATGTGTAAGTGCTAAGTTGCTTTGGTTGTGTCTGACTCTTTGCAACCCCACCAGGGTCCACTGTTCATGGGATTTTCCAGGCAAGAATACTGGAGTGGGTTGCCATGCCCTCCTCCAAGGAATCTTCTCAACCTAGGGGTCTCGTTGTAAATAACATTATTGAGTGTTCAAAAAGCACTTATGTGACATATAATGGTCAAGAAAAATCCTTTCATTTATCTAGGGAGCAAAAACTAAAGTCTATAAAATAAACAAAGTAATGACTCTGATATAAAGAAGAGTCACAGTGAATGAATTAAAATCCATGAGTTGGTAGAAAGAGCTTGATGACAAACTTGTTAAGCTGAAGGCCAGGCTGGCGGATAAATGGGGGGAAAAGGTTTTCTGCTCCTTCTGTTTTCTAAGGAAAATACCTCTTACTTTTTATTTCTCTTTCAGCCTTTCTTCAGAGATTCAACCTTCAGAGGTTCTTCTCAACCTTTCACAGGCAAGCCAAATGGCATTCACCAAAATGTCCATTGCAGAGTATTCAGCTAAGGTCCTAACTAGGCCCTAAAGTCACGGGGAGAAAGAAGCAGACCCTACCTTTGCAGAGCTCACACTTCAGAGACAAAGATAAGGTTCACTTTCCCACCCTAATCGTTAGACTATTTCTATTTGCTCCTGCATTTTTTTTTTTTTTGAGAAAAATAATGGGAATAAAAAATAGTGAATTGATTGCTTCATGAGGCATAGCCAAAATAACTTATATTCATTTTCACCTTTCCATGATTCTTAAATATCTATCCATGGTTTTTATTTTCAATTTTGCTAAACTAATTTTCTTAACTGCTTCCTCCACAGAATGCCATAATCACAATAGACCATGTGTTAATTTGATTCTTCTTCACCTTAAAATGACATACTATTTTTCTCTCTTCACAGTAGAATATGTGGTGAATAAGACAGAGAACAGACTTGTGATGCCAAAGGAAAGAGGGGTGGGGGAGGAATGGAGTGGATACTTTGGGATTAGCAAATGTAACTATTTTATGTAGGATGGATACACAGCAAGGTTCTACTGTATAGCACAGGGAACTATACTCAATATCCAGTGATAAGCCTTAATGGAAAAGAATATGAAAAAGAACGTGTTTGTGTATGTGCATGCATATGTATCATGGAGTCTGTTTGCTGTACAGTAGAAATTAACACATTATAAATCAACTATATTTCAATAATATAAATTTAAAAATGAAAACAAAAATAGGGCAAGTATACTTTTCCTGTAGAAATTCAGATAGTGAATGTTTCAAGCTTTGCAAATCATGGTCTCTATAGTCTCTACTCAACTCAGCCACTGCTCCATGAAAGCAGCCAGAGAAAATATGTAAATAAGTGTCTACAGTTGAATAAAACAATTATGAACACTAAAATTTGAATTTCAGATAATTTCTATGTGTCACAAAATATGAATCCTTTTCCTGATTGCTTTTAACCATTGAAAAATATTAACCCATTCTTAGTTTACAGGTTGCATAAAGCAGGCCAGATTTGACTTGTGGAATATAGTTTGCCCAACCCTAAATTAGAATTTTAACTTTATTAACAAACTCTACCTTAGAGATTAATTTTTATCAAAAGAGTTATCAGAGAAAGGATAATAACTCAGAATATAAATTTGACTTCATGGAAAGTTTGAAATCATTTCCTGTCTGGGCATGAGTTGGTCAAGAAATAACATCTTCAGAAGAGTAGTCCAATTAGGGAAGAGCCCAGTACAACCAGAAAAAATGCTGATTATGTTAAAAGTAACACACAGTGCTTCAGCCTTTGTTCACATTTTGTTGTTAGCGGAAAAGCAGCCAAATCTTGTTCATGAGCTTGCCAGCCCTGTCGAGAGATTATACATCATTCCAAGCTTATTGGGAAAAGGCTCCCTAAAAATATTTATTTGAGCATTTCCTGGTCATCAATTCATGGGTTAAAAACAAAACAAACAACACCAACAACAAAACCTCACCTGCAAAGTAAACACACTTATTTATCACTCATTTAATACCTTGGTTACACCAATAAGAAAATTATACTATGGAATTCAAATCAAAATTCTGTCTTGGTTCACATAACCAGAACTCACAGAGGGAACAGCTTATAATTTGACAGAAATCTGTCCAAGTTTTAATTTCATAAGTCATGCAAACATCTTTAAGTGTTATCTAAATTCACACATTTAGGGAAGCCAGTAGGAAAATGAAGCCATGCCTACATCGTGGCTAAGGTCCAAACTCCAACTAAAGGCAAAATATTTTTATCACTTCGCACATCAATGAAAATTCTTGTATCTTAGAGGAACTAACAAATCTGTTTTACCATTCTCTCTAATTAGTACTTTGAAGAACCAGGTATTATTAGCACTTAGAAAGACACATCTTCTCAAGCCCTGCTAATAAACCAGCACTATTGGCTCTTTGAAAGATTTAACATCAACCAGCTGTTCAACAGTAATGTCATCTGCTTATCTCATCCTTGGCTGGAATTTCAATTTCAATTATAGCATCAGTTATAGAGATTAATTTATAAAATTTAGAATCAATTCACATTAGAGTAACTGTGATTTTTCCTTTATAGCTGCTGCAGCAAAAGAAATAGTCCTCTGCTTCACATAAACTAAAACCACCACAAAGCTTATAAGCGGCAGAGCTAGAATATGAACTCCAGGAGACTGCCCATTCCAATGCTCTTAGTCATGCTGCTACACTGCCTGCCTCTCTGCAGAGCTGGTTATCTATGTGCAAGAAAGCAAGAACATCATGTAGGAAGTTTTAACAGTCTAAGACATAGATTGATTGATGAGGACCTCAGGTTAGACTGTGACTGTAGAAATAAGAGATAAAGCTGATAAATATTCCTGTGGATGAATCAACCAAACTTGCTAGGTAGATTTAAAGGCCTGAAAAAGAGAGATTATAGAGACAAAATATCTGTATTTTATCCCGTAAATATTTACTGAACATAATTTACCATGAGCCTGGAATTGTGTTATATGTTGGGGAAGAAACAGTGAACAAAATAGACCATGCTCTGATCTCTTGAGGCAAGATCGTGTTATTAATATAAAACAGTCCATACACTATGCACTATGAATAAAAGGGTTATGCTATTAAGTCACGAAGTCAAGTCTGACTTTTCTGTGTCCCCACAGACTATAGCCTGCCAGGCTTCTCTGTTCATGGGATTTCCCAAGCAAGAATACTGGTGAGGGTTGCCATGCCCTCCCCCAGGGGTCTTCCTGACACAGGGGTTGAATCCACACCTCCTGCATTGGCAAGCAGATTCTTTACCTCTGAGCCACCTGGGAAGCCCCTTAGGAGGGTATATGGGGAATTTAAGTTTTACATGTGAATATGTTATCTATTTAAAAGTTCATTTTAAAATCAGGCACTTAAAAAAAAGAGAGACCTCATCCATATTCAGAGTTTCTTAGGAAAGTATGTCATTCTGGGCATTCTTTCACCTGAATAAGAATGATTTTAATTTTATATTTTCAAGCACATTTGCAAAAATATTTCATTTGTAATACTTGGGGCATTTACAAATTGTCACTTCCCTTTTTAATTTTGTAGAGTATTTTTCTGGCCGGTTTTCTTCAATTTGGTAAAGAGTGTGAAATGACAGGCCGCTGGTCAGCTCAGACTGGGGGAAAAATAAAATCTATATATAGATAGGTATTTGTGTCTCACTGTCTCTCATGTGGCCAGAGCTAGGTTTTAACTACTGGGGCTAGTAAAAGAAGGTGAAGTTAATACTTTAGCAAGACTGTTGCCTAGAGCCAGAGAACTAAAAAAGCCAGATGGGTTTGGTACAGAACAGAGCAGAGCTTAAAAAACAGACCAAGGCTGATACAAAGACCAGGAGGCAGTGGCAAGCTACAAATTCAAGTATCTACAGACAAGTCAAGAGCAGACAGAGAATGAGAAAATGGGTAAAGTGATTCCCATGAACACAGCTAGATACTAGATGTCCACAGCTATCTTTAAGCACTGATATGCATATATTTGACTTCCCTGGTGGCTTAGATGGTAAAGCGTCTGTCTATAATGTGGGAGACCTGGGTTCGATCCCTGGGTCGGGAAGATCCCCTGGAGAAGGAAATGGCAATCCACTCCAGTACTATTGCTTGGAAAATCCCATGGACAGAGGAGCCTGGTAGGCTACAGTCCATGGGGTTGCAAAGAGTCAGACATGACTGAGTGACTTCACATACATATTTACATGGTGAGTTCAGTTCAGTTCCTCAGTTATGTCCAACTCTTTGCAAACCCATGGACTGCAGCAAGTCAGGCTACTCTGTCCATCACTGACTCCTGGAGCTTGCTCAAACTCATATCCGTCGAGTTGGCGATGCCATCCAATCATCTCATCCTCTGTCGTCCCATTCTCCTCCTGCCTTCAATCTTTCCCAGCATCAGGGTCTTTTCCAGTGAGTCAGTTCTTTGCATCAGGTGGCCAAAGTACTGGAGTTTCAGCTTCAGCATCAGTCCTTCCAATGAACACCCAGGACTGATCTCCTTTAGGATGGACTGCTTTGATCTCCTTGCAGTCCAAGGGACGCTCAAGAGTCTTCTCCAACATCACAGTTCAAAAATATCAGTTCTTCAGTGCTCAGTCTTCTTTATGGTCCAACTCTCATATCCAAACATGACTACTGGAAAAAACATAGCTTTGACTGTACACTGGGGCAAAAAGGACAGTATGGTTCCCAGAGACATCAGGTTTCAAAGAGGAGAACAGTATGCAAGATCTGAGGACCACTGGGAACAATTTGCTCAACTTTCACTTCACTGGCATTACTTACATGTGCTATATGCTATGCTACATGGTTTTATCTCTATTCTAAGTTCAGTTTTAAATTTTTAAAATATGTTTTATACCTCCCACTGGGCTTCTGCCGTGGCTCAGTGGTAAAGAATCTGACTGCAGTGCAGGAGATGCAGGATATATAGGTTCAGTCTCTGGGTTGGGAAGATCCTCTGGACGAGGGCATGGCAACCCACTCCAGTGTTCTTGCTGGGAAACTCCCATGGACAGAGGACCCTGGTGGGCTACAACCCATGGGGTCACGAAGAACTGGATAGTACTAAGCAACTGAGCATGCACATTTACCTCCCAATAGCTAGCTGTAAAATTATTGGACATCACAGAACATCTCAGACAGTATGCCAAATGATATGAGGACACAAAACCTCTTTGCCCTGTTAGGTACACGTTTTTAAAAATATTTTATTTTTCTAACTTGAGTATAATTTTTTTAAAGCTTTTGTATCAACCATGACTAAAGTAATACAGGCCCATCAATAATCAGTAGGGGGAGCAAAAGGAAGCAAAGAGGAAGAAAGAGGAGAGGGAAGGAAGGAGGGAGAGAGACAAAACATCTTCACTGGTCAAATTATGGTTATCTCATGTTACTGTTTTTTAATTTTTTATATTCATGTGCATGATTTATATGGATAGAGGGATGAATTGTTAGGTAATTATGCATCTGAGAATTATGAAAAATTATGCATTTTTCCCTACTAGACCTAGATACTTTTCTATTTTACCATAAACTTTTCCTTAAAATAATTTTAAATTCTACATTAGAATCCATTAATTATAGATTTTTTTGTAGGTTGTACATATCCATGGCAGATTGAATTCTCCAATTCTCCAGGAAGCTAACACAAACTCAGTTTAGGGTATAGAATATTTTGGAAGGAGGGTTTTAGGGTCCACACTTAGGTGAGGAAGAAAGCAGGTGGTTGAGCAGAGAAAAAAAAGTCAGGCTGCAGTGCTGGCTCCACAACAAGCAAGGTCCACACCACACTGAGTTCTGTCTAACATCTGTCCCATTATGACTCCAATTCTATTCTATAAGTCATAGTATATGGGCTGCCTTGAGAATGGTGGCTTTCTGCAACCATCTGAACTCTGTTTATCTGTCAATGTCACTGTTACCTGCAACTATTGATAGCAATCCCACAGCTGAGTCAACAAGTTCTTTCTTGCAAGAGATTTCAATAGCATATTGCCATGGCTATACCCCAATACAATGGCACCCCACTCCAGTACTCTTGCCTGGAAAATCCCATGGACGGAGGGGCCTGGAAGGCTGCAGTTGGACACGACTGAGCAACTTCACTTTCACTTTTCAGTTTCATGCATGAGAGAGGAAATGGCAACCCACTCCAGTGTTCTTGCCTGGAGAATCCCAGGGATGGGGGAGCCTGGTGGGCTGCGGTCTCTGGGGTCACACAGAGTCGGACACGACTGAAGCGACTTAGCAGCAGTAGCAGTAGCAGCATACCCCAATACAAAATAAAAATGTTAAGAAAAGTCAGAGCAGGGAATGATTGAACAGTGATAATATATAAAACATTTTAACTTAAAAAAATAAAAAAGTTAAAATGACTATCTCATAGGTGAATATATTAGTTCTTTACAACTTTCTTTGTATAGATTATTGATGAATGTTAACATCAATTTATATTTCTCCTATCAGTAATATAACTTCTGTCACAAATTGCCAGTTCACTCACTTTGCTTATGTTCCTACTGGTATATTAGTATCACTATCATTAGATAGGATTTAAAAGAGTTCCCCATTAAAATATTCCAGTTTCAAAATTTGAAGTTGATTACTTCAATATAATCAATTCTTCTCTCCTACCCAGACCACTTCATTCACTCACCTATATTATTTGAGACCATATTTTTCTATCTGACAAACAGAAGGAGATGAAGATGATGATGCAAAATGGCTTCATCTACAGTACAACAGCATGTATTCCAGAAAAAGCCTTAGAGAGATGCTCAATGAAGTTCACAGAAACACCATTCATTGAAAAAGAAAAAAAGAAAAGCAGCACTCATTGACTATATAAATAAAATATACCACCTACCAATACAGTACTTATCAGCAGCTGATATAAACTGAAGAACTGAATGATTTTCTTTTAAAGTATATGAGCAATTTTTGGATTATTATTAACTGACACTTTCAGTGTGCTTTGGAAACCAGGAATAAAAAGGCATTAGTAGATGTTTATTTTCTCCCTGTAAGCTTTTCATTTTGCCACAAGAGCCTATCTTCTTGAGGCCTTTCGATTTTAATTCAATCAGTTGCAAATTAATTTTCTAAGGAACAAAAAAGTATTCCTGAGAGATGTTGTATGATTTCCATATTGCTTTCATTTTTATCTTTAGGTTTAAAAAATAAAAGCTAATGAAGTCAATAGTAATAATCTTCCTTTCATGCAGTTTTCTTAGACCTCATTATGAATTTTCTACAGTCTTCTTCTTTTTTTTTAATAGTCAAGGTTCACTGCTATTCAAATGAACATCCACCAGAACACCAATATGTTAATCATGGCATAATCAAATGATGTGATAAACTCTAGACATCAAAGTGAGTTAGTTGTAATCAGCAGTCTCTATATGGAATCTGCTTTACAAATGTTAAATGCAACACTGGTTTATTTTCTTTTGGTGTCCAAGTTTCGTTTTGTTTATATTTTGTTTCATTTCCTACTCTTCCAAACTTTGGTTAACTTTTCCTTCTTATCGATTTTTCAGAAGCAAAAGAATTCATTCCAAGTATGTCACTTAATTAGAGGGTTATACAACTCAAAAGTAGCCAGTTACGTGAGAACTGAAATACTTGTTAGCAAAGTAGGGACTGTTTGTGTAGACTTAGCAGGTTATCATGGTCTTAATGAGTTCTCACCTTCTCGCCATTGCAGCACATTTGTCAATGATTCAGAATCTATCTACTTAAGGGCACAGCTAAAAATGAGAATTAAGAGGCCAGGTATCTCCATGCCTAACAACAATAATTTCAAACAGGTTTGGCAGGTTTGTCTTTACAGAAATGTAAAATGCTCATTTAAAACATTTATGCACACTTACTTATAGCTCAACGGATACAACTGTTCATTTAACCTCTGGTATCAATAACCTCAGATATGCAGATGAAACCACCCTTATGGCAGAAAGTGAAGAGGAACTAAAAAGCCTCTTAATGAAAGTGAAAGAGGAGAGTGAAAAAGTTGGCTTAAAGTTCAACATTGAGAAAATGAAGATCATGGCATCTGGTCTCACGGGGTCACAGAGAGTCAGACACAACTCAGAGACTGAACTGAAGCAAGAAGGGGCAGTGCAGTTAGCTGTTAGGAGAGTGGGATGTTCTAATATTCTGTAACCATTGCTATCTATTTTCATGGCAAATAGATGGGGAAACAGTGGAAACAGTGTCAGACTTTATTTTGGGGGGCTCCCAAATCATTGCAGATGGTGACTGCAGTCATAAAATTAAAAGACGCTTACTCCTTGGAAGAAAAGTTATGACCAACTTAGATAGCATATTAAAAGCAGAGATATTACTTTGCCAACAAAGGTCCATCTAGTCAAGGCTATGGTTTTTCCAGTGGTCATGTATGGATGTGAGAGTTGGACTGTGAAGAAAGCTGAGCGCTGAAGAATTGATGCTTTTGAACTGTGGTGTTGGAGAAGACTCTTGAGAGTCCCTTGGACTGCAAGGAGATCCAACCAGTCCATTCTAAAGGAGATCAGTCCTGGGTGTTCATTGGAAGGACTGATGCTAAAGCTGCAACTGCAATACTTTGGCCACCTCAGGTGAAGAGTTGACTCACTGGAAAAGACCCTGATGCTGGAAGGGATTGAGGGCAGGAGGAGAAGGGGAAGACAGAGGATGAGATGGCTGGATGGCATCGCCGACGCGACGGACGTGAGTTTGGGTGAACTCCGGGAGTTGGTGGTGGACAGGGAGGCCTGGCGTGCTGTGATTCATGGGGTCACAGAGAGTTGGACATGACTGAGTGACTGAACTGGACTGAAGCAAGAAGGGGCAGTGCAGTTAGCTGTTAGGAGAGTGGGAAATTCTCACATTCTGTAACCATTGCTATATCATAGCTATCACAGTGGTAGTAAAACACAAACCATAAGACAAAGATTTAACACTGTTTGGGGCAACACGGACAGAAACCACATGCCCTGGCCAGACGAGATCATACTCACACGCATGGGTTCTCTTACAGTAGGAGGTCCTGGTAAGGAATGCAGAACTAACAAGCTACTACCAGTTGGAAGAATAGCAGAAAGATCAAAAGCAGAGAGAAGCCAGTCTATAAGTCCTACCAACCTCCCAGAATCCTTCTTGCTGGAATCCATCTTTACTGAGTGATGCATGTGCCACCAGGAAGGGCCCTGAGTCAGAATGATTGGCCAGAGACAACCCAGAAACTAATTCCATCATCATAAAACCCAAGACAGCAAGCCACACGGCAAAGCAGTCCTCCTAGTTTCCCTTACCTACTGCTCTCTGCCTGGATGCCCCTTCCCAACAAAGTCTCTTGCTTTCTCAGGATGTGTTTTTCCTCAGACAACTCATTTCTGGGTGTTAGATAAGAGCCCACTCTTGGGCCCTGGAAGGGGTCCCCTTTCCTGCAACAGTATCATCAAAACCAAAAAATCTCAGGGGAACAACACACACACACTCTCCAAAACCTCTGTCCATTTTTTGTTTAGACTAGAAATGGAAGTGCTTTTTCTGCTTTCAAAGACACATTGGTACTAGGACAAAAAGCAGCCTTCCTGCTCCACCTGAGAAGTTTATATGACAAACACTGTGTGTGCCCACATGCCCACGAGTGTGTCTCTAATGCGTTTGTTCCCAGGCTTCACTTGCCTGACTTCCCATATCATCATGGTTATGCTGAACTTGTGGAATGACAGTGCTGTGGTGGGAAACTCCTCATTTCTCAGCTTCAGTCTTGGAGAAGGTGCCTCCAACAGCCTTAAATGAGAGTGTACACTTGGCATCCTTGGAAGTAAACCAGGCCTGTCTTCCTTAAAATCACAGATCATTAAGACTATTTGAATAGTGGTCCCAGAAACTCAGCAATTCTTTTTTTCTTTTAACATGGCAATTTTACTGGCTGCTTAGCATTAGCATTCTATAACAGAAAGCAGTTAAAAAGCATTCAAGATTATCCTTAATATTTAGAACCTTTTTCCTAACCATATATCCCTCGGACATCTAAAGGGCATAAGCCACATTTATAGGGTTCTTTCTTGCTGACCCAGTCAGAACACTGGTAAGGAGGGAGAGGTCCTCTGAGGACCTTATGACCCATACCAGCTTATCTAATAAGTGAGTGTTAGGAACAAAGCAATTCATTCCTCAGGATACAAGCACAAAAAGCATGTCAGGCTAAAACAAATATCCTTTTTTCTTTTGCCTTAGAAAATACAGAAGGCACAAGGTTGATTTCAGAAATAAAACAAGTCCATGAATATTTTATACACACACAATCCATAGGGTCACAGTTGGACATGAATGAGCAACCAAGCACACACACACACACACACACACACACATACACCTATACTGTGTTTAGTCACTTCAGTTTTGTCTGACTGTGTGCAACCCTATGGACCATAGCCTGGCAGGTTCCTCTGTCCATGGGGTTCTCCAGGCAAGAATAATGGAGTGGATTGCCATTTCCTCCTCCAGGGGATCTTCCTGACCCAGGGATCCAACCCATGACTCTTAAGTTTCCTGTATTGGTAGGCAGGTTCTTTACCACTAGTGCCACCTGTGAAGCACATATCTATATCTATCTATCTATCTATCTATCATATATGGATAAGAGAGATCTCTATATTTTGGGGATACATTTATGGCTTGTAATTCCATGGACAAGGGGATTTGCACAAGAAAGGAAAGACATCAAAGGCAAACCATTAGTCTCAGTTTTTTGGAGTAGCCAAGACCCAACTGCTTTCAAACTGTGGTGCTGGAGAAGACTATTGAAAGTCTCTGGGACTGCAAGGAGATCAATTCTAAAGGAAATCAAGCCTGAATATTCATTGGAAGGACTGATGCTGAAGCTCCAATACTTTGGCCACATGAAGCGAAAGAAACTGACTCGTTAGAAAATACCCTGTTGCTGGGAAAGATTGAGAACAGGAGGAGATGGGGACAATAGAGAATGAGATGGTTGGATGGCATCATCAGCTCAAAGGACATGAATTTGAGCAAATTCTAGGAGATGGTAAAGGACAGGGAAGCCTGTCTTTCTGTAGTCCATTGGGTTGCAAAGAGTTGGACATGACTGAGCAACTGAACAACAGTCCCAGATCATAAATTCTGCAACAGAAGAACAAAATGGAGACTTCCTCTGAAAGTGAAAGTCGCTCAGTGTGTCCTACTCATTGTGACCCCATGGACTATATACATTCCACGGAATTATCCAGGCCAAAATACTGGAGTGGGTAGCCTTTTCTTTCTCCAGGGGATCTTCCCAACCCAGGGATCTAACCCAGATCTCCCACATAGCAGGTGGACTCTTTACCAGCTGAGCCACAAGGGAAGCCCAAGAATATTGGAGTGAGTGGCCTATCACTTCTCCAGGGGATATTCCTGACCCAGGAATCAAACAGGGGTCTCTGGCATTTCAGGTGGATTTTTTACCAACTGAGCTACCATCACCAAATTCCTAGTAAATATGCTCAGTAGGTAACAGGTTTCTTTTTTATGTCTCATTGACCAAATGACAATGCACTAAATGCTCCTTGATGCCAAGCCATTAAATGTGTGTGCTTTGCACTTGGTGAGTGTTTCAGGAGTGCTCCTAAGCAATTACGATCTTTCATGTAAATTTTCAGATAAGGGGATACTAGGAAGCACTGTCATCAATACTGTGAAGTGAGTGGACCCCCTTCTCCTTTCCTCTGCCTTAGTTCCCACTATCACTTTAAGTGATTTTCATTTTCCACCATCAAAACTGTTCCTTAGAAAATGATATGTGATAGAGGGACATGAATCCCTGCAATTTCTCCTCAGAATGACTTCAATCAGCATCAAGTGAGTATTTTGGAATCTAAAATTCAACTAGTTAAATTCTCTCTGATTAAACAATGTGAAAATGATTTCAGTGGTGATGAAACAGTCACCAGGTCATAACCTGTACTTCCTTGTGTCAGGAAACATCAGCTTTTACCTAGTTTGAAATGCAAATCCAATTTGTCACCACACACACACACACACACATATCCCACAGAATTCCCTTTAAACCCATGCTGAAAGCCCTTTAATGTCCTCCCTTTGGAAAGGGAAGCCTGGCGTGCTACAGTCCATGGGATCACAAAGAATCAGACATGATTGAGAGGCTAAACAACTTGCTTAATTGTGTGCTCAGTTGTATCCAACTCTTTGCAACCCCATGGACTGTAGCCCACCAGACTCCTCAGTCCATGGACAACAACTTGCTTATGGCACAAAATTTAAAATCCTTAATGAGGCTGCAAGATCTCACTTATCTTACCAGCTCATCTCAGCCCGAATGCCCTGGTTATCTGGTCTCCAGCCACACTAAGCTTTCCTAAAATTCTTCAGTGGAAGATTTGTCTCTCACCTCAAGCAAAACAAGGAGAGCCTTTCCCATCCTACTACTGCCTTGGCCTACTTATGCTATCAAGTCTGCTTTTAAATATCACTCTCAGAGCACATTGAACTCATTATAAGTAGAGGAACAAGATTAATAGGAAGATGTTAAGAAAATTCTGGTTTGGGAAATCACAGTGTATTAGGTTTAGTTAATACACACACACACACAAAGAATCAGAACAATGAACTTATAGGAAATACTGAGAAAAACATACAAGCTAAGGAGAAGATATTAAAATTTTTGAAACCTTAAGAGAGTTTGGTCAAGGACAAATAGTCAGGGGAGTGCAGAGCGCAGCCAAGACTGAACTATCTAAGAGCACCTACCCTGTCCAGGGCCCTCTCTGCAATATAAATAATGAAAATGCAACATACAGATAAAGCCAATAGGAATTAAGGGCAGAATAACATGTGGACTAGCCACCTCCACTTTGAGGAAAGCTCTGAAGGGGCATTTGGGTAGGATTTATCAAATGCATAAAGTATAAGTTGACAAAACGGTGGACTTGGGCTATAAATGAGACTGAATGAGAGCTTTTGATGTTGTCATGGTCAGGCTTATCTATAATGCCCCAACTATTCTGCCCAAGGCATTGTTTCCTAGAAGGAAAACCTATGGCTAAGTGATTGTTCGGTTCAGTTCAGTTCAGTCTCTCAGTCCTGTCTGACTCTTTGCGACCCCATGAATCACAGCACGCCAGGCCTCCCTGTAGAGCACCAACTCCTGGAGTTCACTCAGACTCACGTCCATCGAGTCCGTGATGCCATCCAGCCATCTCATCCTCTGTCATCCCCTTCTCCTCCTGTCCCCAAACCCTTCCAGCATCAGGGTCTTTTCCAATGAGTCAACTCTTAGCATGAGGTGGCCAAAGTACTGGAATTTCAGCTTTAGCATCATTCCTTCCAAAGAAATCCCAGGCCTGATTTCCTTCAGAATGGACTGGTTGGATCTCCTTGCAGTCCAAGGGACTCTCAAGAGTCTTCTCCAACACCACAGTTCAAACACATCAATTCTTCGGCGCTCAGCCTTCTTCACAGTCCAACTCTCACATCTATACATGACTACTGGAAAAACCATAGCCTTGACTAGACGGAACTTAGTTGGCAAAGTAATGTCTCTGCTTTTGAATATGCTATCTAGGTTGGTCATAACTTTTCTTCCAAGGAGTAGGCCTTACTCCAGGTGTTTCTTGACTTCCTACTTTTGCATTCCAGTCCCCTATAGTGAAAAGGACATCTTTTTTGGGTGTTAGTTCTAAAAGGTCTTGTAGGTCTTCATAGAACTGTTCAACTTCAGCTTCTTCAGCGTTACTGGTTGGGGCATAGACTTGGATTACTGTGATATTGAATGGCTTGCCTTGGAGACAAACAGATATCATTCTATCGTTTTTGAGATTGCATCCAAGTACTGCATTTCAGACTCTTTTATTGACCGTGATGGCTACTCCATTTCTTCTGAGGGATTCCTGCCCATATTAGTAGATATAATGGTCATCTGAGTTAAATTCACCCATTCCAGTCCATTTTAGTTCACTGATTCCTAGAATGTCGACGTTCACCCTTGCCATCCTTTGTTTGATCACTTCCAATTTGCCTTGATTCATGGACCTGACATTCCAGGTTCCTATGCAATATTGCTCTTTACAGCATTGGACCTTGCTTCTATCACCAGTCACATCCACAGCTGGGTATTGTTTTTGCTTTGGCTCCATCCCTTCATTCTTTATACAGTTATTTCTCCACTGATCTGCAGTAGCATATTGGGCACTTACTGACCTGGGGAGTTCCTCTTTCAGTATCCTATCATTTTGCCTTTTCATACTGTTCATGAGGTTCTCAGGGCAAGAATACTGAAGGGGTTTGCCATTCCTTTCTCCAGTGGATCACATTCTGTCAGACCTTTCTACCATGACCTGCCCATCTTGGGTTGCCCCTCAGGCATGGCTTAGTTTCATTGAGTTAGACAAGGCTGTGGTCCTAGTGTGATTAGATTGACTAGTTTTCTGTGATTATGGTTTCAGTGTGTCTGCCCTCTGATGCCCTCTTGCAACACCTACCATCTTACTTGGGTTTCTCTTACCTTGGGCATGGGGTATCTCTTCATGGCTGCTCCAGCAAAGTGCAGCTGCTGGTCCTTACGTTGTTATGAGGGGTATTTCCTCACCACTGCCCTTCCTGACCTTCAACATGGGATGGCTCCTCTAGGCCCCCGGGCCGGCGCAGCCACCGCTCCTTGGACTTGGGGTGGCTCCTCCCGGCCACCGCCCCTTACCTCGGACGTGGGGTGGCTCCTCCCAGCTGCCACCCCTGGCCTTGGACGCCGGGTAGCTCCTCTTGGCCGCCACCCTTCAGGCATGGGGTCCTCCCGGCTTCTGCCCCTGACCTCCGATGTGGGGTAGCTCCTCTTGGCCGTGCTTAGTGTGCCGCTGGTCGCAGCCGCCTGTGCTTGGGGCGCCGCCGGTCGCAGCGATGGTAGAGAACATTAAAGACAAAAAACTGAATCAGTACTGAATCAGCTTGGGGTACTAGAATGCTGTTAGCTTACTAAGATAAATTTACTTCCTCTTGCTATCAACAAAGAACCCACCCAAAGGAACTGTCATGTTAGACAGGAGAGCAGATGAAGCATTGATTACAATTTTTATTAAATGTTAGTGCTGAGATTTTTAAAGCTCTGTCTCACCAAGTAGACTGTAAATACCCAATGCTTAGAGTGTGTTTTAATCATCATTGTATTAGTTGCTTATCATGCTGCCTAGAACATAATTGGGAACAAATATATAATTGTGGATATTTTATCAACCAATTTATGCTAGTCACAGAGGCCTATCCTCAGTCCAAAATAAACACAAAAAATGTGATGAGTGCCAGCAAGTAAATAGAAGATAATCTAGAAAAAATTTTCTACTTAATGGCAGTCATAGTTATAAGCCTTCTATCTCATAAAAATGTCTACCTGCAACCATCATCAACATACCATCTTTTCTTAATATGTTTTGAGTGTGGAATTTGTGCAGTGAGAAAGGGATAGTTTTCTTTCTTTCATAAGTCTTATGTGAAATGACTGTTTTCGAGATGTGTGAGACATACACACTCCCTTGATGCTGCAGTAATCTAATGTCAGTTAAGGGACTCAAAACAAAACAAAACAACAAACAAACAAAAAAATACCATCTGGAAATGGCTGCACTTTATTTTAACAAACCCTTCCAAATATCAAGGCAAGTGAAAATGAATGTGTAGACAAAGGTCCTGAAAGGAAAAACTTCTTCTCTGTCTTTAAACAAAGAAAAAAATTGCTTGGTTTCAGTTTACCAAACTGAGTAGAGGAAAAATAGCGGAACAAGAAATCTGCCCTAAAGTTTCAAGGCCTGTTCCAGCATCTAGGTCTGGCATTTTCTATCCATATAGTCACCTGGCAATAGATGAGGTTCACAGATTAGAAGCATCCACATCGCCAGGGAGCTTTGGAAATACAGAATCTGAAGCCTGACACCAGATCTACTGAAATTAAATCTATGTTTTACCAGGCAAATCATGTGTCCATTAATGATTAGAAAGTACTGACCTGGAACCTATGGTATATGATGAAGACCTGGGGTTAATGTTAAACTATACATTAGAATATGTTTAAAGCTAAAATTTAAAATTGACCAAAAAGATGATTCTTGAGATACACATAGATGAAAGAATTTCTTTTCATATAAAGATACTAAAATTCAGGAAAGGTCATAGACTACATCCTGCAGTTCCAAAAGGCAGATTCAAACTGGTTTAAAGCAGAATGAACAACAAAAACATTAATCATCCCCTTCCAGGTTTCCAGCTTCAGATCTGCTTACAGATAAGAAAGACAGAAGGAAAATGTTCTGTCCCCGGAGGAAAAGTCAAAAAGTCAGACAGCCTGGTGCTTAAATATGCTGGAAGAGAAATTCAGAAATTAGAAATTGTACCCCTGAAAGTATAAAAATAGTAATTCTATTTCCAATCCCTACTTTTTACATTCCAATGTGCTTTAAATTTCTCTATTTGTACATAGTTTTACATATTTAATGTCATTCCTCATTTTCTCCACTAGATTATTAATCCAATAAAGAAACTGACAGCTTCTCACCTGCTCAAAGTAATTTCCAATTGTTTGTAAAGACCTATGAAGTACTTTATGACCACTCACTGCCTAAAATACAAGGAATGATTAAATTTACCCAAGTGGAAGCATGTGATTCAATTTCTCTTGCAATATTCAACTAATTCCTTAATCCCCCTAAACCCTTCAGAACAAATTCAATGTGTTCTCCCCTTAGAGAGATCTTCCCTGCCCTACCCCCAATTTCTTCTTTTCTACTTCCCAAGCAATCTGCCCTTTCCTTTACTATAGCCCTTATACCATGCTGTGAATTGCTTGCTGTCTTCATATTTAACTATGATATCCTTGCATTCAGCACCATAACTCAGATTTAACTAGAGCCTTCTGGCTGGAATCAAATTTAAATCAAATATCTCATTTTGCAGCCTACATGAGTCCAATACTGTCCTCATTTTCAGTAAACTTCTGTTCTTTTTTCAGTGTTGCTTCAGCTTATGGGTTAACCTCTGAGGATCTCTATCCAGTGTTTATGCTAACTAGTTCACACAGACCACAGTTTTATAGACATTTGCCAAAGGAACTCAAACATATTCATGACTGTAGGAACTTTGCTCAAGACTTGGTGACAGCAGAAGGATTCAATAAAATCTAATTTCTCAACCCAGTAGTGCACAATTTTTCTCTATCAGGTGACTAGTCCTGTACACAGCCTGAGCTCAATTATATGATATAATCCACCACCTCCTGGATACACAATACACACCCTTGCCCCAACACCAAAGCCCAGGTTAGTCCATCTTCCCCAGCATTCACAATATCTCTTGGATGTTCTTACTCTAACCCTTTGGAGTGTAAATAAATCTCTCCATGAAGAGCTAAGACCTGAGTATTCAGCTTTGCAGTCTATGGATTGCTCCCCGATCCTGGGGTTAACCGCTTTGAAATGTAATTATATAGCTCCTACCTCTGCAGAAGCAACTATCTCTGGAATCTTTATTATTTAACTAGTCATCAGTTAACTTCCAGACTTATTTTTAGGGTGCTTCCCTGTTGGCTCAGTAGTAAAGAATTAGCCTGCAATGCAGAAGATGCAGGAGATGCCACAGTTTGGATTCCTGAGTTGGCAAAATCCCCTGGGAGAGGAAATTGCAACTCCCTCCAGTGTTCTTGCTGGGAGAATGCCGTGGACAAAGGAGCCTGGTGGGCTACAGTCTGTAGGGTCACCATGAGTAGGACATGACTGAGCAATTGAGCACGCACACTTGCTTTTATAGTGCAGGTCTCAAGTTTCAATAAAATTTAGATAGCCCTAACTCTGCAGACCCTGGGATTTCTTTGGAAGGAATGATGCTAAAGCTGAAACTTCAGTACTTTGGCCACCTCATGCAAAGAGTTGACTCATTGGAAAAGACTTTGATGCTGGGAGGGATTGGGGGCAGGAGAAGAAGGGGACGACTGAGGATGAGATGGCTGGATGGCATCACTGACTCGATGAACGCTAGTCTGAGTGAACTCTGGGAGTTGGTGATGGACAGGGAGGCCTGGCATGCTGCGGGGGATTCATGGGGTCGCAAAAAGAGTTGCACACGACTGAGCGACTGAACTGAACTGAACTGAACTCTGCAGAAACAAAAAAAAAGTTTTTTCCTTGTCCCTATGTGTATTTATTCTTTGTTCACATGCCTTAAGAGGTTTCTCTATTTCTTAGAATTTAGAATTTTGTCAACCCACACTCAAGAATATATATATATATATATATATATAATCAAATCTTACCAGAAGTTGCTGCAATCTCTTAATCTGCAGTTCAAGTATTTATGCAATATGAGAACTTTCTCCCCAGTTATTTGTTTGAATAGTTGCCTCTCTTTCATCTGATCCTTTTTCTCTTTCTGGAATAGAGGTTATTCACACATTTGCTCTCCTAGATGCATCTTCTCAATCTTCCTTCCATCATGGCTTTGAACTATTTCTTCCACCTCATCTTCCAAAGTATTAGACAAATATCTAAACATTGACTAAAACAAAACAATGTTTTAAATATAAAGAATTGGGTTCCTCTGCTATATGTCAATCTTCTTTTGTGTGCTTATGACATTTCTTACTGTTAAATTGTTACTAGTCTCTTTTAGCAGATCTATTTGATGCTTTTATCTCTGGCTGTGAGTCCCCCCTAAAGCTGTTGACATCTTTGTCAGCTATGTGTCAGATATGGTAGCTGGAGCTATATAGTAGTACATCTATAAGTGGCAAAAGGTTAAGTCTTTCATATCCCTATGGGCCAGCAATATGACTCCCAGTACCTTAGTAGATCACATGAGTAATCCACCTTGTTGCCCAGATTCCCTGCATAGCCTCACTGCAAGTGTGGGAGAACTTGACTCATTCATTCCTCTCCTCCTGGATTCCTTGAGGACTTAAGAAACTGGGCAAGCACATATGGGGCTGATATTAACCTTCTGCTGCTGCTGCTGCTAAGTCACTTCAGTTGTGTCCGACTCTGTGCGACCCCATAGACGGCAGCCCACTGGGCTCCCCTATCCCTGGGATTCTCCAGGCAAGAATACTGGAGGGGATTGCCATTTCCTTACCCAATTAACCTTCTATCCATGGTCTAAGATCTGTTATGTTCAGAATCTCTTCCGAAAGCTCACTGGCTTTGGCCCATGAAACAGAAAACATTTCAGCTATCCTGTCTAAATTCTCCCAGGGAATAAGGCTCAATAACGACTAGCCCCAGTAGCTGTTTTGTCCAAGAGAAGAAACTGGATTAGAATTAGGGAGTATAAACAAAGTACCAAGGTATGATTTGAACCTATTTCCTGAATGAAGGGAACAGCAGTTGAGTCCGAGAAGCTAGAAAGCTTCCAAAGATGTAAGGCAGGTGGCCAAATGAACAGTGTTTACCGATGAGTATGGGTTGGGAGTGAGGAGGGGAGAATCAAGGATAATCAAAGGCTTGTTTCTAGTTTAGAAAATTAGTCGGATAAAGTAATCGAGAGATCAGCTGTTTCAGTACAGCAAAATTTCATTCCTTCTCCCAGTTCATTGCCATTGAATTATCTGTGACTCATATATTCTTTGAAGGAAAAAAACAACTGTCAAGAAGAAACGAAGGATATTTAAAAATACTAATACCCACAGGTCAACTTATGGTCATGATTGCCCTGACTCCATTTTCTAAATATATCCCATATCATCATCCTTATAATCTTGCTGCCATTAGACTGATGCCAGTTAAGAGCTAGAGAATCCAATTCTTAGTATAAAAACTGATCCCACTTTGAAGTGATTGTTTTATTTTTTTTATTTTTTAATTTCAGGTAAAGCTATATACCATGACACACCATGATAAATTGCTTGGCATAGTGGTACTCAGGGTGAAATTTTATAAACCTAGTTCCGGCACTTCAAAGTATACTTTCAAACAGAGTTAATAAAGTCAACGGGATTACTGATACTTTATCACAAAGAGGAGCCTCACTGTTCATGGTTTCATAATAGCCTGTTTTATCTTGTTATTTGTTACTATTTGCCTGAGAAAGCATGGAATTCATAGCACTTTTCACTCTGAAAATTACAAGACTACTCTATTAGCATACTTAAAAATTATATTCATCTATGTTCTTTGAACAGGAACTGTTTTTGAAGTGGAAATACATACTATGCTCTTTCCGGTAGTCAACTCTCAAAACATAATAATGACAACAACAACAACAAATAATAATAATGTTGTAACATCAAAAATGCTAAACAACATAGGGAAAGATTAAAGGCTGAGCACTAAGAGACTCAGCTAAAGGAGGGAAAGATAAAAGCAGAAAAGTAGCCAAACAAACAAAATTCATTGTTTACTGCAATGAATGCTGAGTTAGAGGAGAGCTGAATGTAGAATAGCTCTCAGTTATTTGCTTATTCTCCATGTTATTCCTGAAAGAATTTACGACTTCTTACATAAACTGGGCAAAATGACAAAGGAAAAAAGAGATTAAAAAAGAACACTGAACACGGTTATGTGTGCAAAATTGAGTTAGAAATAAGTTTAATCTAAAAATGCCTGTTATAAAACCAACACACTTGCTATAGAAAGTTAGTCATAAATTTGACTCTAAGCTTTTCCGTAGTCAATTTTAAAAGGGAAACATTGTGATCAGCTGCACAATTCCCTGTACCTGTAGATAGAAACTGTTCAATTGTTCAGGAGCCCCGCCACCATTCTGGTGGGTGAAGTCAGATAGAAGTATTTCCTGGAAATCCTTAGAAATGCAGTGCCATGACCTATGTCTTCAACAGCATTCTTACAACAGAAGAAATAGGAAGATTCATAAAACTGTTTCTTATCTTGTCCCTCAGCCAGTGCAAGGCAAAAAAAAAAAAAAAAGCGCATTTTATTAAAAAAAAAAGTTTACAGTGTGTGTGTGCATGTTAGTGGCTTAGTCGTACCTGAGTCTTTGAGACTCCATGGACTGTAGCTCTCCAGACTCCTCTATACATGGAATTCTTCAGGCAAGAATACTAGAGTAGGTAGCTGTTCCCTTCTCCAGGGGATCTTCCCAACTCAGGGATCGAACCCATATCTCCTGCATTGCAAGAAGATTCTTTCTCAGATTCATCTGAGCCACCTATTGAGCAGTAAAAGAAAGTAATAGTTCTTAAATGTTCAAAAAATTTTAGTAAAAACAATATAATACTGTATTGCCCCAAAGCTTCCAGGTCTCTAGAGAGTTCTCTCAGAAATAGCCCATAGACCCCATTGGGCACCAGTGGTTTGGAAACAGTAAGAACAGATGTTAAGGGGACTCAAGAAAGAAAATCTGATAATCTGATGATGAACTAATGAGTTGACTAAACTTCCAGTTTCTTTGGACCCAGTGGGATATGTTTCTGACTCTCCTAAATTGTGAAAAAGCTTGGGGCTGGCACCAGGACTAAGGGTGAGGCAGACACTAACAGAGCCTCATGAAATGTTTATAACCTACTATCTCTAACTCAGAAAGAAGTTTCACCCTTTTTGAAGGAAAAGTCCAAGTTTGGGGTTCAGGATCATTTCATAAATATCTGATTATCTGTTATCCTTAGACTAGATAGTATAGGAACAGAGATTTCAAGTGAACAGGAAACAAAGATCAAGAAAACAAATGTTTCCTGGATCTGAAGGCAATTTTGAATTGTGGAGGATAAGCAAGAGGGGGTTGATGACAGAAAGAGGAGCTAATCTGTTTATTATATACAGAAATCTTAACAACTCAATAACAATAGATCATCAATAGAGATGCTCGTGAGAAAATTCATATTAGTAAATATCAAAATAGAGTTGAGGTAGTATGCAAACAGATTACTATAATTTGTTTTGTTGTTTGCTTGTTTCACTCTCAAGAGTGTTAATTGAGGACTTCTCTGGTGGTCCAGTGGTTGAAACTCTGGGCTTTCAATGTCGGGGGTGTTGGGCTCAATCACTGATCAAGGAACTAAGACCTTATTTTGGCCAATAGAAACTGCCAAAATAAGTAAAAGATATTAACAAGTTTCATTTACATTGATAGTGCATAAATGTTATCCAAGTTACAATCAAAGGTCATTTGCTTAAAAAAAAAAAAAAGACTATTGCTTGAGACTATATAAAGACTTGTTCATGACAATTGCATACTTCTTCCTTTTTTCTAATTTTCTGTGCTAAAAGCAGAAACCAGAGCCAAAGGAAAAATGGGCCATATGGGGACCTAAACATTTGTACATTGCTACTTGAAGCTTTGAAAGCTGAATGAATGGAGAGCAATTCATTTTGACTTCTTAGTGTCTCTGCTGTTACCCTAGCTTTACCAATTTTTTCAGTCATTAAATAATTCTACCCAATGGCAAAAAATATTCATGAATTATATCTTAAAATCAATAGGCTAAAAAAGAAACAGTCTCACCCATGGCCCTAAGATCCACTCTCCATGAAGACTAATATCAATCTTAATATAATCATGTTGAAGGCCAGACATCTTTTGATCAATGGTGTCTAGGTGACTATCAGAGTAGTTGTTCAGAACACACAGATAATAGCGATGACAAAGACCAATCTCAGAGCCAAATTTTAAAGAGTATCAGGAGAGCAATGACAAAGATAAGATTTAAAATAATCATAAAATAAAAACAAAACAGAGACTAGGGCCTGCAGAAATCTGAATTATGTAATTTGAGCATCTATTTCCTGAAACACATTTTCACTTAGGAAATTCAAAAACACAAAAAAGGAATAAGTTAGCCTGAAAGTGAAAGTGAAGTTGCTCAGTCGTGTCCGACTCTTTGAGACCCCATGGACTGTAGCCTATCAGGCTGCTCCGTCCATGGGATTTTCCAGGCAAGAGTGCTGGAGTGGATTGCCATTTCCTTCTCCAGGGGATCTTCCCGACTCAGGAATCGAACCTTGGTCTGCTGCATTGCAGGCAGATGCTTTACTGTCTGAGCTTAAAAAAAAAAAAAAAAAGCTGTTTCCTGCATGACCTAGTATAAAGGTTTCGAAGTTTCCAAAGGAGAAGTCTAAATTTGAAGCACTGGAAGTCAAAATCACTTGCAAACAATTAAGAATGGTTTTCCAATACAACAGTAGCAAGCTAGAAGCAATTTCTGTTCCTTTGAGATCATGCTCTGTTATCCAATTCTGGCATTAAAGATTAAGAAACTTAGGAAAGACCTAATAATTATATAAGCTTCTAATTGCACACATTGTTCTAATAAGATTATGTGGTCAATTTTGAGACTGAGTAAACATTTTGAAATGGCCTTACCAGAATTCTGCATATAAAAAGGTTTTTTTGTAATCTTAGTCCTAATCCTATTTTAGAAAATCTCTTATTGAGAATTTGATGAGACCATTTCAGTATCAGTGTGCTTCTATCCCTTTTTCTAAACAAAAGCCTTGTTGCAGGCAATCAATCCCAGCAAGCCAATCAGCTTTCCATCATGCATCCTCTTAAATATTTTCTCTGAAGCAATGTTTCTAAATCCGTATGCTTTCAATAAGATGCTAATAAATGTTCTGTGAGGGGAAAAAAAACCAAGTTTACATAGTTGACTAAGCTTGAGGCTGGCTGGTAAAACACACTTAAATAGATTTCTTAATTACAGGAATTCTCTTGAGCATTTAGCCTCCTCTTGAAAAAGTCAACATTTAGCATCAGTTAAGCTCCTCCTTCCTTTATTTTTCCCCAGAACACTATTTTTATCTTTCAGACTTAATTCCCATGGAATTTAGGAAGAATATCTTTGAAGGACAGTAATAAGGAAAACTGTAGGTGGGATTAGTGAGCCTCACAGAGGGGAATGTACCTGTGTTACACAAATGTGCCACTTGAGGCTTTATTCGACAAGCCAGTTCTACTTAATGACCAGCTTCTCCCATCCATCCTGGATGGAAAAGCCTGATTTGGGGTCTCTGAAGCCCTGTGATCCAGGAATCAAGCATGTTTTATGCCTCTACTGAGTATCTGTCACTTTACATGTCACCAATCTCAGTGAAGAGATGGGATTGCCAACTGACTTCATCTGGCTGTGGGTTCAGTTCAGTTTAGTTCAGTTCAGTTCAGTCGATCAGTTGTGTCCGACTCTTTGCAACCCCATGAATCGCAGCATGCCAGGCCTCCCTGTCCATCACCATCTCCCGGAGTTCACTCAGACTCACGTCCATCGAGTCAGTGATGCCATCTACCCATCTCATCCTCTGTCATCCCCTTCTCCTCCTGCCCCTAATCCCTCCCAGCATCAGAGTCTTTTCCAGTGAGTCAACTCTTCGCATGAGCTGGCCAAAGTACTGAAGTTTCAACTTAGCATCATTCCTTCCAAAGCAATCTCAGGGCTGATCTTCAGAATGGACTGGTTGGATCTCCTTGCAGTCCAAGGGAGAGCCTAAATCTATATAGGTGCAGAGGGAGGTAACCTGCCAGGTAATACAGCCTCACCTCCTTGGGTTGAATAACTCCCCTCAAGCATTTGGCTTTCTTATGTTACTTTTCAATGAGAATGAGACAATGAGCCTGGCTGAGAAGACAGCCCTGCTTGTTCTCTTTCAAGCTATTCTGAGATCTCTATCAATGGAAACTCACCAGGACTCCAACATTGATCTAAAGATGTCCATTAACAATCCACTTTAGAAATATTTGGCTTGTGAAAACTTGTCCAGTGAAGATAAAATTTGATTAGAAGTTAATCTAGGGAGATTGGGATTGACATATATACACTATATGCATAAAACAGATACTAATGAGAACCTACTGTATAGCACAAGGAACTTAGTGCTCTGTGGTGATCTAAATGGGAAGGAAATCCAAAAAAGAGGGTATATACGTATACGTATAATTGACTCCCTTTGCTATATAACAGAAACTAACACACCATTATAATGATGTCTAAGTTATAATCTAATACAATTTTTTTTAGAAATAACAAAAAGAATATTATTAAATCATTAAAAAAAAAAAAAAAACAATCTACTGGATTGCCTAAAAGTCTGTGTTACGGCTTTTTAGTGCCATCTTACAGAAAAACCCAAACAAACTCTTCGGCCGGCTCAATACTAACAAAGACATATGCTGGCTAATAGAACCAATAAATGGTATCCACAGAGGCTAACAAGCTTACCCAAGGTCATACCTCTGGAATTCTTTCCATTATACCATATAGTTTAGTCCACTCAATCTTTCTCTTCACTAAGATATGTATCAGCCCCATGTCCCTTCCTCACAGAGCCACACCTAACCAATTTATCTAAAACACCTTTGTCCCTATCAATCTATGCTTCTATTTAACAAAAATTATCACAATTTGAAATTATTTCATGTGTTTATGTCTTTGTTATCTATTTCATCCCTTTGGAGTGAAAGTTTATGATGCAAGTATCTAATCCTTTTATGTTCCACTTTGCCACAAATACCAAAAACAAGTATCTGGAGCTTATCAGAATTAAATCAAAACAGGAGATCAGGAAGAGAAATCTATGCTTTCAAGCTAGTAAAAATCCTAATTCCCATGATAGACTTTCCTTCAGAGCCATGTTCAGTCTATAAAGGGAAAGTGGGATATTGTGTGCCATGGGAACTTTTAAGGGGATAATCACCTGCCTGAAATGATTAAAGGAGTCTTCAACTTGGATGCAGGAGGCTGAACCTCATGGCTCTCTAGGGGGCCATCTGTTTACATCTATACTAACAAATCATTTCCACCCACCTTTTTTGACCCCAGTCTTCGATCTTTCCAGTTTCTAGTTGTTAAAAGAACCCAGACACTTCCAAATTTCTATACCTGTTACATCTCATAATATTAATGCTTGTGATTTTAGTTGACAACAATTCTGGTGCAATTTATTAATTAGTGTTAGATTGCTCACCTGATTGGTTTCATAATTTTTTTTATGATGAGATATATAGTAAGAAAGTAATTTAAATAAAATAAAGTGAAATAAATATTTAAATCATTTCTATGATTTTTAAGAGTTGGAGAACATGCTAGAGTTATGTCTATAAAGCAAACTAAAACCACAAAATGCTATAAGCTCTTAGCTATCCTGCATTCCCACTATGAAATTTTTGGATATTTGGGGACATATGTATTACTGACAGATTTTTGTCTCTTTTACTTTTAACCTATGAGAAAAGTCAATATGAAGGAATAGACAATTTTTAAAATCAAGTTTGCTAAACATAATGACCAAAGAAATGTAATAGGGGGAAGGAGTGAGGGCCTGTAAAATTTAAGAAAGAAGGACCAAATGTGAAGACAGAACATATCAGTGAGTCACGTAATTTAATTTAATGGATGTATACTGATGTTGCCATTCAAGCCATCTCCCTCAGCTAATGAGGACTAAATCCATAAGATTTACTATACACATTTCCCTCTGCCATTAGACTTCAGATGTGTACTTCTTTCCTAAAGGTTAATTCAACTTCCAAATTATTAAGAAACCTAACATTATATATTCACCTCTGGAAGAAAACCACTCTCCCAAAAGTTACCTGAGTGGACATATTTTAAGCTGTATCACAATGCTTCATGATTACAATAGCAAGAGCTTACTTAGATATTGCCAATGCATATTTGATCTTTTTAAATAGCTTTCAACCATGAAAGCACATTATTTCTTTTATTCCTTAAGTACTCAAGGTACTCATGGTCAGTACTACATATTTTATGGTCCAACTTTTCCTTTATCATTTCAGAAGACTTGATCTTAGAAAATTGCAAACTTTTTGAGTTCAAGGTTTCATCAAAATTCTGACAAGTTATTTTATTGACATTGACAAAAGGTTTCTAAATTTATATGAAGGGGCAAAAGACCCACTCTAGTCAACACGATACTTAAGGTGAAGAACAATGTTGGAGAACTGACACAACCTGTCTTCAAGATTTATATAAGGCCACTGTGATCAAGAGAGTGTGGTATTAGCAAAGAAGAAACAAATGTATCATGGAACAGAATAGAGGGTCCAGAAATAGACTCCTATAAATAGTTATCTTTTACAAAGGGGAGAAGTCAATAGGATGGAACAAAGAGACTTTTAAACAAATAGAGCTAAAACAACTGAACATCCACAAGCAAAAAAGAAAAAAAAACACCCACAATTATATCTAGACGCAGACCTTACTCTTTTTGGAAAATTAGACCAAAATCACAGATCTAAAGGTCAAATGCAAAACTATAAAATTACGAGATGATAACAGAGGAGAACATCTAAATGGCCTTGGGTATGGTGACGTCTTTTTATAAGCAACACTGAAGTCATAGCCATGAATGCAATTACTGATAACATGGACTTAACAAAAATTAAAAACTGTTCTGTCTGTAAAGGACTACATCAAGAGGATTAGAGGACAAGCCACAGACTGAAAACAAACATTTCCAACTGGCACATCTAAGAAAAAACAGCTATCTGAAATATAACAAGAGCTTTTAACACTCAACAATAAGTGAACTAACAACTTGATTAAAAAATGGTGCAGACAGACACTACACCAAAGATAAACAGACAGCAGCAAGCACATGGAAAGATGCTCACCTTATTTGTCAGAGAAATACAAATTAAAACAATAATCGGATACTACTACACACCTGTTAGAATGGGCAAAATCCATGATGCTAATAATACCAAATCCTGGCAAGAATATTTAGGTAATTTCGTATGAAACTAAACATATGATCTCCCAATAATGCTTTTGGTATTTACCCAAAGGAATTGAAAATTATGTCCTCACAAAAATTTGCACACAGTGTTTGTTGCTGTTGTTTAGTCATTAAGTCATGTCCAGCTCTTGTGACCCCGCTATGGACTACAGCCAGCCTGGCTCCTCTGTCCATGGGATTCTCCAGGCAAGTATACTGGAGTAGGTTGCCATTTCCTCCTCCAGGGAATCTTCCAGACCCAGGGAGTGAACCCACATCTCCTGCATTGGCAGGTGGACTCTTTACCACTGAGCCACCAGGGAAGCCCACATACAGTATTTACAGCAGCTTTATTCATAATTGCCAGAACTTGGAAGCAACCAAGATGTCCTCAGATAAATAAACTGTGGTAAATCCAGACAATGGAATATCAATCAGTGCTAAAAAGAAATGAGCTACCAAGCCATGTAAAGACATGGAGAAACTTTAAATGCATATTACTAAGTGAAAGAAGCCCAATCTGAGAAAGCTATATACTGTAATTCCACTACATAATATTTTGGAAAAAGCAAACCTATAGACAGTAGGAAAAAAAAAAGGAAATCAGTGATTGGCAGGGGTGACAGTTAGTGGGGAAGGAGATGAATAAGCAGAGCACAGAGAATTTTTCAGGCATGAAAACACTCTGTATGATATAATCATGATTGAGAAGTATCACTATATCTTTATATTCCAAACCCATAGAATGTACAATACCAATAGTGAACCTTAAGATAAACTGTGGACTTTTGACAATTATGATTGATGACTTTGATGATTATGATGTATCATTGACATCATCCTTGGTTAAGAAAGGAAAAAAAAAAAAAATTACCATTCTAGTAAGTGATGCTGGGGAAGGTTATGCATGTGTGGAAGCATGGGCTGTGTAGAAAATCTCTATACCTTCCTTTCATTTCAGCTTAAAACTATTTTTTAAACTTTAAGTAACTAGAAAGAAGAAGGAAGGCAGCTATAAGGAAAAAGGGATGAAGGAGTAATCCTATTTTTGTTGGAAAAAATAGGCCTAATTCTAATTGGCCTTTCCCCAATAGCAGAGGCTTGTCTGTCAGCCACAGATAAAACCCCACATCTCAGTTCCACTCCCTTTTGACCTTCACACACTCTGTACCACTCCTTGCTTGTTCAGCAACACTGAATCTATTTTACCTGTGACACCACCTTGTAACATCATGGGGGCCCCGGGGGCATCAGAGGCACTGATGCTGATGCACAGCCTATGGATTTCCTGTGGAAGCAGATGTTATCAGTACCACTGACCTCCATAGGCAATTGCTCTGCTGATTAGTAGGAGAAGTAGCCACCCCTGACTTGACAAAAGCAATAAGGGAGAAGGAATCCTGAGTTAAAACAGGAGAGTGAGCTATTGCTGCAGTAGGAAAGGAAATTCTTCATTCTAGGATAACTCCCAGGAGGAGGAAAAAGAGAACTTAGAGAGGCAAAAAAGATTAGATCGCAGTTCTAATTCCACTATTAATTAGAAGTATCTGGAGGGAAACTATTTCACCTTCTGGAATCTCCCTTAATAAGAAAGTTTATAATGGTAACAAGATAATATTTATGAAAGATTTATTATGGGCCAGAAAATGCACTAAGTGTCTTACATGTGTTCCTTCATTTTTTATAATTACACTTTGAGGCAAGTACTCCTATTATTATCCACATTTTACTCACATGGAAACTTGAGGTTTTGGTAGCATAGGAAAATTATTCAAGCCACTGAGTGCTGGAGCTCTGGTTGTCAGAACAGCTAATGACATCATCCTTGCATTCCTATGAAGACTGTGGACAGGACCCAAGGAGATAATGGATATATAGTGTTTGGAAATCCTCCCAAATGAAGGAATAGCTGTCATAGAGTCATATGGAAACTTTAAAATGACACCCAACATCTTTCATGCCTACTATTGCTCCAGTATTTTTTCCATACCTCCCTACTCTATCCCTGGTATTTTGTATTTGTGCATGTCTTGCACTTGATACTTCTCTGTGGTGCCTTCACTTTTGTGAAAACGTTGGCATCTCGTTTGCTTTTCTCTCAGTCATGAGATTGAGCAAACCAGTGGAGCTTAACATTGGCTCACTCAGCCCTTGATGTGTAGGTCAAACTTCTTCCAGGTAATACATTTAGGGCAGAGAGTATACAAGCATAGAAATAATTCTTTCTTAGGTCACGCCATCAGTCACTTGCTTTCAACAAAGATAACAGGAAGGGAGGAAAAAAGGCAAACAATGCAGAGGCTACTTCTCCTCAAGGGGAGAATTATTTATCAGTAAGTGGTTACTTCTCATTAATTGGCAGTAAGGAATCTAGAAACATCTTGCTTCAATTTCTTTCTACACTCAAATGCAAACTGCTTATATTACTATTCTCCCCTCACCCAAAATAATTTTGATTAAAATTTCAGTTCAGTTCAGTCACTCAGTCGTGTCCGACTCTTTGCGACCCCATGAATTGCAGCACGCCAGGCCTCCCTGTCCATCGCCATCTCCCGGAGTTCACTCAGACTCACGTCCATCGAGTCCGTGATGCCATCCAGCCATCTCATCCTCGGTTGTCCCCTTCTCCTCCTGCCCCCAATCCCTCCCAGCATCAGTCTTTTCCAATGAGTCAACTCTTCTCATGAGGTGGCCAAAGTACTGGAGTTTCAGCTTTAGCATCATTGCTTCCAAAGAACACCCAGGGCTGATCTCCTTCAGAATGGACTGGTTGGATCTCCTTGCAGTCCAAGGGACTCTCAAGAGTCTTCTCCAACACCACAGTTCTAAAGCATCAATTCTTCGGCACTTAGCTTTCTTCACAGTCCAACTCAGGTTGTTATAAAAATATTTTCTATGTTTTTTTGTAAATGAAAAGGATTCTAGATATATTTTAAATAATGAGCTTGCAAATATATGAAGTGTTTTAGAAGGAAACTGGATTTTGAGGTTGGAATTTGAGATTAGAATAGGTCATGTCTTAGGGACAGACCATTTGAGTCCTAATCTTTATTCTATCACTTGAATTATTCTATGTCTTGGTTTTCTAATCTGTAGAATGAAGATAATAGTAGCTCCACTTCATACAATGGTTATGTTATTGGATTTTAGTCCCAGAATCACTGTTAATTCACTATATTGAATTGGCCAAGTTATTTCACTTCTTTGGGCTTCCATGTACTCATATTTAAAACAGATTTCAATCTCAAACAGATAATTTCTGAATCTTCCGTGATTAAATTCCATGATTCCCTCATTATGTGCATCATTTATAATGTGCATTGCATATAAAGAAATAAATATTGCAAACTTTTAAGTTAATAATGAAATACCATCAATATCTTGGAGCTGTGTTAGAAACAGGAAAGTAATGACTAGTAAAACTGATAATGCCCATAGCAAAAGGAAATGAGACATTTAAAAAAGTAATAGAGGCATTCACTGTTCCATTAATAAAGGGAACAAAGCAAATATAAGTGGGCCTATCACTATAAGTCAGTCTGACTGATTGACTTAAAGAAATAAGACTGTAATTAATGCACATCATTTACAAATATAGGGGAATGGAGACAATTCTTTGACCAGTGGTTGCAAATCACTGTTTAAGAATTATACTCAATCATTTTAAATGGATTGAAATCCTCACATGTGGGCCATGAAATTGGCCCTCGGAGCTCTCCCACTCACAGCTCCTACACAGGAACACAGCCAGATGGTTTTACAATCCCTGTATGCTGCTTCCATGTAGCAATGGCAATGGTAGGGCTGTTTCATTACCTTGCGTGATTCCTGGGAAAGAGCTTGCACCAGATTGTTCAGAGTCTTCATGGACTCCTCAAAATCTTGAGACCCTACTTATAATTTTGGCCTAGGTAATAGTATGGGTGCTAACTAGAACACATTCCGGATCAGCTAGCATCGTTTGTACTGCCAGTTAAAGTTTCAAAAATGTTAACAGGAAATGAATCGTAAAAATTCTCAGTGCTAAATGCAGAGCTGCATTTAACATTTGTTACTGGAGAATTATTTTTTGACTCATAAAGCTCAAGGTGTTTCCAGGTTTCTGTTTCATTCGTTGGCAGGCTTATCATCAGGATTCCTTCTACCACCCATACTGAGCAAGAGCAAGCTGACATTCTTTGCTATCCCAAGGCTATGCTCCACATCCCAGGTCTTATGCCGCCTCCCAAGTGCATGCTTCGTATGTTCTTCCATGTCAAGTGCCACTTTATTCAGTCCTGAAATATTTCTGAAACCTCAGCCTGCTGATCTCTGGTCCCTCTGCTTTTTGCATTATTTTATTTCTGACATTAAATCTCTGACTAACTTGTTTGATTTTAGAACGCAGTGTTCTCATTATTCCAGATGTACAGCCTCCTTTTTTATACTCACTGAGCTGTCCCTCATAGCCCCTGCAAAAAAAAAAAAAAAAAAACAAAGTGCTAAGTTATCTTGAAATTCTTTTAAAATTTATATAATCAAAATGTGAAGTGGATCTTTAGCCTGCAACAACAACAAAAAGTGAACCACTTCATTCAGCAAGTACTTGGGGCTCTTGTCTAAAAAGAAAAACATTCTAGAAAAGGTCACAATATGGTCATAAGGTCAAAGCTAACTTTATTTTCTAACTTGATTTAAAATAACCTATTATCAAAACCCAAAGCAAGCTTTTAGTAACTTTACTGCTTTTGTTTTAAAACAATAATGTTTAATGGGAATATTAATGTTTTTCTTGTACCTTCTGCCTATGAGAGCACTTGTTTCCAGGCTTCCTACAACAAAACATTAAGAGTTTAGTTCACATCATGCTGAAACAATAAAGTTGAGTAAAAACTGAAGGGAAATACATCTTCAGTGAGATTCCATCATCCCTTATTAATGCCATAATTGAGGGCTATAAATCTGTTTCTTATACAATTCATGCAATAAAATACTTAATGGATTGTGAATGACATGTTATAAAACTAGGCATTAAGTATCACAATTTATATTTAAATGGGCTTCAGACATAAATAAATGCTCTATAAATAGCAGGCTTTCTCAAGTCAGAAGATATAACCTTCCATTTACTTCTAGCAGACCTGGGAGCAGAATCATTACGGAGTGTGTTGCTGTCACCAAATTGTTATTTTATCTTGAATTAGGTTGTTTTTTTTTTTTTTTCTTTACATTTAAAATAGTTTATGATTACAAAATTGTTCAAGGGCTCTTCAACCAAAATCAGCTCCAAGTACTGCCTTTATAAGCAAAGCCTCCTAAAAGGATGTCAGAATGATCTTACCCCTAAAACTGGATTGTGTGGCATTGATATTGCTGCCTGATCCATAATGAACATTTGATGAAAAGATGGAATATAGTAAGAATGAGGCACCTGGAGCCCTGAAAATATCTATTAGCCCACATCTGCTCAGTCCCTTTGTATCACCTTCTCTCTAAATGGTCATTTCCCTAGGGGACATCAGTGTGGCATTTACCACTAAGTAAATCTGCAAAGGAGACACAACCTCCTCACTCAGGAGACTGGGAGGCAAAGCACCACTCATGGCATATTTTAAGTAAACAGGGTGGCTCAGGCCATGCAATGTGAAGCTTATAGAAGTGCTGTGAGTGTGAAAACAAAGCCAAGTTTTAGATCCTGTCCAAAGTTTAAGCCCATATCTGCTTGGCATCTTGTAAGGCAAATCAAGGTTATAACATTGAAGCATCCCTCATTTCTGTTGTGAAGTCACACTTTACCTTCATATTCTGAATATGTTAGTGAGTGTGTGTATGTATCTGAAATCTAGTCTTTGACTTCAGAAACTCTGACAAATTTGACTACTTCAATCTGTTCAAAGGACCAATGGCTCACTAGATGAGAGGGAAGATAAGCATGGACTCACTAATGTTTGCAGATGAGAAATACCAATAAAATACTAGTCTTAACTACCTTGGGGAACTGAATGAGCCAGAAATGCCTACACAACATTAGACATAATGAACCATGATTGCTGGAGTGCTGGATGGTGAGTCTAGGTCTAAGGTTTGATTCCATGTTAACCCCACTTGCTAATTTATGGGCCAATGATTCCAGAGCTATATTATCTTAAAAGCTGGGGAAGGCCAAGGCTAGAAAATGAACTCAAACATCCATTCTAATATTAACATACTCAGATCTGAGTCTGAATGCTTCAGTCCTATCCATGTCATCCATTATTTGTTACTTTACTGACCCCATACCAGTCTTATCATTCCGATCCAAATATAAAATTAATCACTTTGAAAGCTGCTCAAATGAAATTTCATATTTTCCAAGTAAAGTATTCCCTGAGATTGAGCTGAAAAATCTCTATCTCTGGCAATATTCTTCTCAGCTTTTTGAAAATAGGACCAGGTGGTCTCTGAACAGAAGCCACTAAACCGTGGCCACAGATATCACTCTCTACCTGATGAAAGCTGTGGTCTCCTCTACTGCTTCCCTTGTTCTCCTCAGTGCATTTCTTTCATATCATTGAGTAATGCTTCATGCCAGGGGTGGTTCTTGGAAATCAGAAGGGACACAGTCTTTGGAAAGTGTATCCCAATTTATAGCTGTGAAGTTCAGGTATAGTAACAGATCCTGTGAATATTGTACATCTCATTTTAGAAGTAATGAAACCACCTTAGATACATATATTGACTTGTCTCAGTTCTACCCACAGGAATGCTGCTGCTGCTATGTCGCTTCAGTTGTGTCCAACTCTGTGCGACCCCAGAGATGGCAGCCCACTAGGTTCCCCCGTCCCTGGGATTCTCCAGGCAAGAACACTGGAGTGGGTTGCCATTTCCTTCTCCAGTGCATGAAAGTGAAAAGTGAAAGTGAAGTCACTCAGTTGTGTCTGACACCTAGTGACCCCATGGACTACAGCCTACCAGGCTCCTCCATACATGGGATTTTCCAGGCAAGAGTACTGGAGTGGATTGCCTTTGCCTTCTCCACCCACAGGAATACATGTGCTATAAAAGTAGGAATCTGTATCTTTTTAATCCTTTGCTATACCCTAGGCATCTAAAAGAACAACTGGCACATAGTATTTACTTAAATACTAATAATACTTAAATAGTTGCTTTAATGAATATTACAGCAAATATATGAGAAAGAATCCCAAACTTGTGAAACTTGATGTATTCATAAAAGTACCAGTTCTCAGAAAAGTACCAAGTCACAGAGATTGCCCTCAACTACACATACCAGCAGTTATGTGAGCTAAGTAATAATTTCTGTGCCCCAGTTTTATCATCTGTAAAATGGGTATGCTGATATTTGTTGAAAGAATAAAAAGAGTTAAAGATTTTAAGAGTGCTACCATGGTACTAGGCACATCAAAAAAGGCTTATAAAATCTCAGATTTGTTTCCTTTTTTTTTTTTCTTCTTCTCTTTTTTGTATACGGTTTGCTCTTTTCCCCTCTACCCTCTTTTTTTTTCTGACTTTATTCTTTCCAAGTCCCTTTTCTTCTCTCAGGGTCCTCCACTAGGCAGCTCAACTTTAAAGATAATTTAAAAAATAAAAAAGGCTCCTCCTACTCCCCATGGCAGTAGGAGAAGAAATTCTATGACCAACCTAGACAGCCTATTAAAAGGCAGAGATCACTTTGCCAACAAAGGTCCGTCAAAGCTATGGTTTTTTCCAGTGGTCATGTATGGATGTAAGGGTTGAACTATAAAGAAAGCTGAGTGCCAAAGAATTGATGCTTTTGTACTGTGGTGTTGGAGAAGACTCTTGAGAGTCCCTTGAACAGCAAGATCTAACCAGTCCATCCTAAAGGAAATCAGTCCTAAATATTTATTGGAAGGACTGATGCTGAACCTGAAACTCCAATGCTTTGGCCACCTGATATGAAGAATTGACTCATTGGAAAAGACCCTGACACTAGGAAAGATTGAAGGCGAGAGGAGAAGGGGACAACGGAGGATGAAATGGTTGAATGGTATCACCGACTTGATGAACATGAGTTTGAGTAAGCTCCAGGGGTTGGTGGTGGATGGGGAAGTCTGGCATGCTGCAGTCCATGGGGTTGAAAAGAGTTGGATACGACTGAGTAACTGAACTGAACTTCCCGTAGCTGCCATTTTTAGATATATCCCCTGTGACTCCAAAAGTAGAGAAAATTCTCAGGACAATCTAAGAGATTCACAGCGACCATTTTGTAAACATGAGATCTTGTTCTTACATTTGTTCTTTACAGATATTTGTTCTTTTTCAAAAAATTGTTTCATAGTGAGGTTGTAATAGATTTCCTCAGCAACAATGAAGAATCCCAGATCTCCCTGTCTTTTCCTTGTGAAGTTCTTTGTGGATGTAGATTTCCCTTGCATTATTCCTAAATTGCTTAGCCTTCTATTGGCCACCAGGTTCTCTGTCCCTTTCTTCTCTTCAGTGATTTCTGGATCCCTTGAAAGAGAAAGTGTTAGTTGCTTCAGCTGTGTCTGACTCTTTGCAACCCCATGGACTATAGCATGCCAGGCTCCTCTGTCCATGGAATTCTCCAGGCCAGAATACTGGAGTAGCCATTCCCTTCTCCAGGGGATCTTCTTGATCTCCTCGATCTTCTCCAGGGATTGAACTCAGGTCTCCTGCATTACAGGCAAATTCTTTACCATCTGAGCTTCCAGAGAAGCACATACAGCCTGTTATTCAGAAAACTGTTGTTGTTGCTGTTGGTTTTCCAGATGCTGTCATCCTTAGTGATCTTTTCTCTGCTCTACTGATTTATCTTTTTCATAATAATAGCTTTCACCTTTTTGCTAATTTTCAAAATTCATCTTTCTGTTTTATGTTTCTACATTTGTCCATTTTGACCTTTTTTTTAAACTGCTTGTCCTTTTATGAGCTAATAATCAGTTTGAGATGGTTAATCTGCTGCTGTTGATATTATACAAGGATCAGCTATCCTTCCTTTTCCCCCCTGATTATTCTCTGTTTAATTATTTAATCTTCAAATGTTCAATGTTCTATTTAAAAAGTTCTTCTCCACATTGTAAATTCTGCATACTATACTCCTTTCCTTTCATCTAACCTGTATTTTATGAGGCTAATTAACTGAACCTAAAGGATGTTCTCAAAGCCACACTCCACAAAGGAATATGAAAAACTTCTCATATGATGAATGCATCATTCTGGTTTCATCCAATCTAGAGCGTCAGTTAGCAACTTCTCTGAGAAACTTATATTGCCAGGCCAGTTTCATTACGTACGACAATATCTCTACTGTGATTCTTGCTGTGATCTGATCATAACTGTAAGAAGGGAAGTACTGAATTAAAATTCTCCACTTTAAAGTAAGTTTGAATCTCTGACAAAACTGTAAGATAGACATACACACCTCAGCGTCTTTGCAGATTCTCTATCTCAGCCCACTTCAACCTTTATTAAGTATTCCTTCACCTCTGGCTCCTATATGTTGAAAAACCTCTTCCTTGACTCTGCCTCTCCTGCGCATTCCACCACAGTGCCCCCAAGTCAAACCTGCCCTGCAGATGTAAAACTGCCTGATGGACAGTTTCCCTGACCTCCTGTCCCATCAAAGTTCATCATTGTCCTATTATTCTGTGCTTACCCTACTTGAGTCAGTAAAATGATGCAAACTAAATCTCAATTTGATGTTAATGGCCATTAATGACTTAAAAGGTGACCCTTCTCAGGAGACTTAACTATATTTTTAGAGTGCTTCTAATACCATAACTTGAAATGTTGCAGAATGGTGGGAACTTCAAATTCCATGGCAGACGAGCAAGGGAAATACCACATGTGGATGATAACAGGGCTCATATCACCTTCTAATCATATTAATAGTACTTATAAAGCTTTTCCTCTGAACCTGAGCATGACTGCCCCTGCTTACTGAAGACTGCAACTGGATAATTATACAGTTTGAAGGGATTATATCTGGTGGAATCTTGATGAGTTAATCAATCTTCTTATGTTTGGAGGCATAGTGATTATGAATTATTAGCTCAATTTCTGAATGCAAAAAGATGATACTTTCTGAAGGGGAATCTGACCATTTGGATGTTAAGCAGAGTGTTTTTTTTTTTTTTTTCTTAATCAATTAAATAAAAGGTTTAAATTTTTCATATAGTTTGAGGGCTTAAATTTTTAATTCAAACTAATATGTCAGGCAATGGCACTTACGAAAATGGAATGACGCAGAGGGACTTTTATCAGTTGATAAGTGGAAATGAGAGGAAAATGCTGACAGATCAGCGGAGTTATCTAAAAACCAAGAGGCAAGCAGAGCCTTGCAGATATCCAAGCCTGGCCAGGAAACAGAGATAAATGAGAGCAGAGAGCAGAAACCTCATTGTTACCCTCCTGCCCGTGGTAAAAGGAGACTCTCAGTATGTGAGTACCAGTCTCTAATCACATGTAAAACTGCAAAACTTGCAGGGTTACTTTGATATGAGCAAGGTTAATGTGCTGCTCAAGATTAATTGTGACTTCACCAAGAAATTTATGGAGGATGAGGGAATCTGAAAGTGAAAAGAGAACCAAAAGTCTTGTTGGAGATTTATCACGAGAGGGTGATGGATGAATGCCTTCAGAAACCAATAATAGGATTTTAAAGATTCACAAAAGCAGCATTAAGGAGATCTCTGGTGCTTACCTTAGACAAACTAGACCTGGTGGATGGATGAGTACTCTGGTTACAGCTGAGTGGGGAAGCTCAGCTAGTTATTTTAGCCTGAGTCTCAAGAAGTGTCTATGCTTGTGTAAGACAGACTACTAGTGGCAAGCCACTATACGGCACAGGTAGCTCAGCTTGGTGCTCTGTGATAACCCGCAGGGGTGGGATGGGAAGGTGGGCGGGAGATCCAAGAGGGAGAGCATACCTGCATACCTATAGCTGATTCACATTATTGTACAGCAGAAATGACTACAACATTGTAAAGCAATTCTATGTCAATTAAAAATTAATAAAGGCTGAGAGTAATAGTTTAAAAAATGACAATTTAGAAAACAAATCTTAAAGAATGAATACTACAGAAAGTAAGAGAGAACGTCTGTTTGTGACAGCATGGATGTTCCTCGGGGGCGTTGTGCTAAGTGAAATAAATCAGACAGAAGGACAAAAAAATAAAAGATATTCTATACTTTTCCCCCCTCACTGTTCTTGAGGTAAAATGATAAATAAAAATTGTATGCATATCATATAATGTGTGCAAGTATCTAATGTGATGTTTTGATATACATTATATTGTGAAATAATCATCCCATTCCACCTATTAAACATGCCTATCACATGCACACAAAAGCTATGCTTTATAGAGAACAGATTTGTAGTTGCCAAGGGGGAAGAGAGGTGGGGGAGGGAAGGCTTGGGAATTTGAGATTAGCAGATACAAACTAGTATGTATAGGATGGATCAGCAACAAGGACCTAATATATAGCACAGAGCTATATTCAATACCGGTGATAAATCAGAATGAAAAAGAATACATATATATAACTGAGTCACGGTGTTGTACAGCAGAAATTAACATTGTCAGTCAGCTATAATTCAATTACATTTTTAAAAATGTGCTTTGGTGAAGTTTTGAATTCTGGATCTAGTCCTCTGTATGACATTTTTATAGACTTATGTTGACCATTCCACATACAAAGAAAACAAAATGACCCTCTGCTGATTCATAGACTAATCATACAAGAGACCTCAGTTTCATCTCTGTCACTCATTAGTTACACAGTTTTGGATGATTCACCTAATTTCTCAAATCCTCTACTTTGTCAAAAGAATGACAGGAAAAAAATTGTGTCAACCTATATTTTTTGTTGTGAGTGTTAAGTGAAATAATGATGAGCAGAGTCCTTTAGCACTCCAGACAAAGAGCTACCCTAGTCAGAACTTCTTGTCATTCTTAGCAGCAGTAGTAATAGTAGAAACAAAATCAAGGTCTGTGGAATCAAACTGTTGTGCATACCTAGTGCAACCATCTCCACCCTAAGTATAGTCTGTGCTCTAACTAGAAAATCTATCTTGGTTTTTCTCTCCCATAGATAAAGAAGAGGTAGATAATTATTTGACTGTTTATCAATAGGCTTTTCAGTCACAGAAAGTGTTTGTCATTACTTTACTGCTTCATGTAGAACATGTTACAATTAACTAGCCCAAGCTTATCTTACTTTTGGATTCACTACAGTTTTACAGGAACTGGAGGAGGCAAGCAGGACTCACTTGGCTATATGAATAGTGTAGTCCTTCAGAGGAAATTTTCTGGAAAGATTTCCACAGATGGCTAATACATATGTGGATTTGTGTTACCTTCAGTTTCAGCAGGGAATGTACTTTAATTTTGTTCACAAATTTTTAGGTTGCATACGGTTAAGTCCTGAAGTTCTCCACGCATTTACTGAACAGCCCATTTCTTTCTGTTTTTGTATTTCAGAGAAAGGCAAATTAAAAACTTTAAAGGAGGCTTTGGTTGGGACAACTAAAGTAGAAGATTGTGATCACCTGTGATTACCTGGTGTTTGTGCATGAAAAGGTATTATTTGGTTTCCAAGTGTTAAGCTAACCATTTTCCACTGTTAGGTAAGATTCTTTATTCAGTTTTTCTTAGTTTACCTGTGCTTCCTCTTTTCCTTGACTTTCTTCTAATTTCACTCTACACTCCACTGGTGATTTCATCATTTTAAAGGTGAGTATCTGCAATCAATTCTCTTCCTACCTCCAGACACCTCTATGTCCAACAAAAAGTTGGCTCTCGAAATTCTCAAATAGTTTGCGTCTCAATGGCAACATACATTTATTCACTCAACCATTATAGCCAGCCTACCATGTTCCATGTTCTAAGCCAGGAAAATAAAATAAAGCTTGTGGTCTATTGAAGGAGAAAGTTATTAATCAAATAAGAACATATCAAAATGAAATTTCAGTTTCTAATAGAGGATGTAAAGGGAAAGCAAAGATTATCATAAAACATTTTAATGGGGGAATAAGGCCAAGCCAGGAAAAGCTACACATCTTCCTCTAATGCTCCAAATCTCCGCAAATTGCATTACCATAACTTCAGATGCTCAAGCCAAAAATCTAGAGGAGAATATTCATTCCTCCTACTCTCACTGTCCTTACATCCAATTTGTGAGTAAATACTCGCAAGCACAAATCTCAAATGCTTGCATATTGGTCCATTCCTTTCCATTTTCCAGTTCAAGCCAAAGTTATCTTTTCTAACTGGTTTTCCTGCATCGACTTGGCTCTGAAACCAAGCAGGATCCAGCAGGCACTAAAACCTATCAGTGTCTCTGTTTGTTATTTGTAGAAAAAATGTTAGTCTCCTACACATTCCCTGAGTTCCAAAGAGCCAATTCAAGCACTTATTAATTAGGGAAGTGAAAGAATTCAGAAACAATGGAAATGAAAGCCCAGCATAATCTTTTTCATGATCACTAGCTTAAACCAATTGGAGAAGGCGATAGCACCCCACTCCAGTACTCTTGCCTGGAAAATCCCATGGATGGAGGAGCCTGGTGGGCTGAAGTCCATGGGGTCGTGAAGAGTCGGACACAATTGAGCAACTTCACTTTCACTTTTCACTTTTATGCACTGGAGAAAGAAATGGCAACCCACTCCAGTGTTCTTGCCTGGAGAATCCCAGGGACGGGGGAGCCTGGTGGGCTGCCATCTATGGTGTAGCACAGAGTCGTACATGATCGAAGTGACTTAGCAGCAGCAGCAGCAGCAGCAGCAGCAGCAGGAGCTTAAACCAATACCTTGATTTATAACCCCAAATTGTTGAGATAATGTCCTGTGACTTTAAACAGCTGGCCCCAAGCAGACTTAGAAATTGATGACACTGGAAGGGTCAACCGAGAACTGAAATTCCTGGACCATCTGCTGCTGCTGCCAAGTGAAAGTGAAGCCTCTCAGCCGTGTCCGACTCTTCGCAACCCCATGGAGTGCAGCCTACCAGGCTCCTCTGTCCATGGGATTTTCCAGGCAAGTGTACTGGAGTGGGTTGCCGTTGCCTTCTCCGCCTGGACCATCACCTAAGCCCTAAACAAATCATAAATGCCTCCTAGAGGAAAGGTAAAGGATCACTAGACATTGACCATTGAGCTTATTTTACAGGAACATATAGAATAATCACAGCCACCCAAGACAAGCAAAATCATACAGTGATGCCAAAAAGTCCACAGCTAAGATTTTATCACAAAACAAGTATCCCATAGAATGTCCTCCCCTTTCCCCCATTGCTGTTAAACTTCTTATCTCCTGGCCAGCCAGCAAGATGGATTTGAGACAAGTCTAACTTTCCTGTCTTCCAGGTTGGTGCCTCCTTGACTAATAAATGTTTCTCATCCAAACTCCAATGTTTCAGCTTGCTTGTGCTCACTGTTCCACAACGGCCCCCTCCAATCTAGGCTCCACACAGCAACCAGAGTAATGCTTAAATTTTTATTTTTTAGTTTTTAGCCAGTTCAAGATGGTGACATAGGAGGACCTTGGGCTCTCCTCTCGTGGACACATCAAATCTGCAGCTACATATGGAACAACTTCCCCTGAAAAATCTCTAAAGGCAACCACTAAGCAATCTCTACAATCAGGGAGGGAGGAAAAGGCCCACATTAGAGTGGATAGGAAAGGCTGGAACAGTCTCACCATAAAGTCCAACCTCTACCCTGGCCGGTGATCCACATTCGGGAGGGAATGAAATACGCCGAGCTTCTCCCTGAGGAGCAAAGAATACCCACAGCAGTCACCCCAGCTTTTAAGATCTTCACCTGAGAGACAAGCCTTCCAAATGTTTAGCTTTGAAAACCAATGGAGCTCGCATACCCAAGACCCAAAAGGCTGTAGTGACCTGAGAAACAGCTCTTCCAGGCCTGGTGCTGGGCCTTACCTGCTCCAGGGTGCTGTGTGAAGCAGTTGGTTGCTGGATGTCCACACGTCATGTTGGGCGAGGCTGGTCTGCTTGTCCTGGAGCTTCGGCCTGAGGAGCAGGCCTCTGAGGAAGCCTGCCACCAGTTGGGCACTGTCTCTGGCTCTCTCTCCCAGCCTGGCTCTTACCCAGGCTCCATCTTCTTTCTTTTATCTTTTTTCCTGAGACCCCATCTATAAGCCCTTTCTCTGCTTTCTTCCAACAGGCAGGCAGGACCATCTTCATGTTCTGGCGGCATCTCTATCTTTCTCTTTTAACATTAGGGTTTTTTGTTTCTTTTTCCTCAGCAGGTGCCATCTTCATGCTTGCCCTCTGCTGTGGGAAGCAGGATCTCAGGGTCTGGGGAGGGGGCTTTTTCTCCAGCTTGCTTCCCTCTGTTTTGCAGCCCCACTTATAACTGAGCAGGGCCCTATGGGGCCTTCTCACTACAGGACTCCTCCACTTGCCTTTTGCCTGTAGAAAAACACTAGTCTAAGAATAAATTTAACCAGAGAAGGGAGAAAATGCAAAAAGGAAAACAAGCAAGCCCTGAGCCATGGCTTTTGAGCTGTTTGGCAGATACTAAAACCACCAGGTGGAAGAAGTTACCCAAACCAGATAGAATTAATTATCTCCCCACCACCCTATCAGAAGAATCTCCATGAGCTGATCCTGTAACTGAAAGTGGGATCGAGCTTCTTGCAATTCAAAACCCAATAAAAAGGCAAGGCCTGGTGGAAAGGAAAGTTTGCTTTATTTTGGATGCAGGCAACTGGGGGAAGGGCGGATTCCTGTCCAAAGGCTGACACCCACTACAACCAGTGGGCAAGAGCTTTTATAGGAAGAGGGAGGGAGCTCCAAGTACAGTCAGCTCCGACAGTCATCTTGAAACTAGATATCAGTGGTCTGACTAGCCTCATCTTGATTGTTTTAAGTGCAAATGATTGCCATTAATCTTTAGTTCCAGGGTTGGTTTGTTCCCATTTCCTTGAGGCCAGTTCTCAGAATCGTGGCAGTTTATGTCATGGCTACAGTCTGGTCATCAAGTAGTTTACTTCTGTCTGTTGAGGGTTTCAGTATCTACAAGACAGTTCACAGGATATGGGTCAGAATATTATCTATAGCTCTTGAAGTGAAGAAAGTAAAAGTGTTAGTCACTCAGTTGTGTCTGACTCTTTGCAACCCCTGCCAAGGACTATGGCCTGCCAGGCTCCTCTGGCCATGGAGTTCTCCAGGCAAGAATACTGGAGTTGGTAGCTATTCCCATCTCCAGGGGGTCTTCCTGACCCTGGGATCAAACGCAGGTCTCCTGCATTATAGGCAGATTCTGAACCATCTGAGCCGCCAGGGAAGCCTCTAGAGCCCTTATGGAGGGACTAAAAGTCCCTGACTTTGCTTACTATTTATTGTTTTGTCCTGTTTGACAGCTTTTGTCTCTGTTTCTCCATTTTCTCATTTCTCTGATTAAATTTATACATCGCAAACTTTTTCTTTTTTTCCACAAACAAAACACAGGTGGAGGACACAGGACACAAGGGCCATCGGATCCTGCTTCATTTCAATCCCACGTCTTACAAACCCTCCCCCACGGTCCCCCCCCGCACCCCCCCCCTCCCCGCCCCTCCGTCTTTAAAACATTCCTCTGAAAGCCTTTGGGGAGTTCAGGTTTTGAAGCACTAGCTGCCTCGGACTCCTTTCTTGGCTTCCTACAATAGAAAAGCTGCATTTTCCTTCACAACACTCTGCTGTCAGTAGCTGACTTTACTGACTATGGGCAAGCAGAACCAAGTTTGATTTAATGATTACCTGGCTCTGGAGGCCAGAGTGGGGATGGTTGCAATTCCAGGTACAATCAAAGAGAGAGACTATCAACCCCAGGGCTCTGCACAGATAACCCACTGAGACAAACTGCCAGTCTTCCCGTGAAAAAGGCCTATTTGCTGGTTCTGGATCTTTGGCCTGGTGGGGCAGCCTTCTGGTCTGGCACTAGGGGTCTTTGCAATGGAGGCCAGCAAGCAAAATCTTTGCATCACCCTGTAGTGGCTCCAACACTAACATAGCTGAGGGGAATCTGGTCCTCTTGGAGCCTAAATCTTCTCTACCGGTTGCTGCCTGAAATAAAATGAGAACAGCATAATCAAGGCTCTGAGGAGCCACAGCTATTAGGATCCAGTTACACAGTTATACTCTCCATAGTTAGTACTGCCTACAGCATACCTTAACTTCTACAAGCAGCCTGGGATCTTATTGTGAGAAATGAAGTAGGTAGGGGAAGAAAAAATTGTTTTCAAAAGTATTTTCTATATTTAGAAGACCATGTAATGTACTTCAGATTAAATATGGCTGTACATGTACATGGCTTCCCTGGTGGCTCAGATGATAGAGAATCCGCCTAAATGCGGGGGACCTTGGTTCAATTCCTGGGTTGGGAATATACCCTGGAGGAGAGTATGGCAACCCACTCCAGCATTCTCGCCTGGAAAATCCCCATGGACAGAGGAACCTGGTGGGCTACAGTCTATGGGGTTTCAAAGAGTCAGACACGACTGAGCAGACTTTTACTTTCATATGTGTATGGGGCTGCCCAGGTAGTGCTAGTGGTAAAGAAAATGCCTCCCAATGTAGCAGACTTAAGAGACATGTGTTTGATCCTTAGATGGGGAAGATACCCTTGAGAAGGACATAGCAACCCACTCCAGTATTCTTACCTGGAGAATTTCATAGACAGAGGAGCCTGGTGGGCTACAGTCCATAGGGTCATAAAGAGTCAGACATGACTGAAGCGACTTACCATGCACGCACATATGTATATATGCATGTGTATGTGATAGCCGCTCAGTCGTGTCTGACTCTTTGCAACCCCATGGCAACTCACTCCAGTATTCTTGAATGGAGAATTCCATGGACAGAGGAACATGGTGAGCTATGATCCATAGGGTTGCAAAGATTTTTTTCCTTATTATTTCAGGCCAAGAAATAATAAATATTTTTGAATGTTTTCTTTATATCTAAAAATTTACTGACACTCATTTTGAAGAATAGCTATTTATTAACAATAAATTATTTAAATTGCTTGAGACTGCAAATTAAACAGAAACCTAAATAACTTATTAGATGAGGTCTAGAAGAATTTCTAAAAAGTAAAATTGTACATATGACTGAAATAAGAACCAACCAAAGAGGTCCAAGTCAGCTTCACTGGCAAACTCATTTTCTCTTAGCAGAGAAGTTAGGAGTTTGGTGGAGGGGAGGCGCAGTGACAGCTAGCACTCTGTTTCCACCCAAGCTGCCTCTGTTAGTTGCATGTGTGTGTATGTGTTAATCACTCAGTCATGTCCGACTCATTGTGATCCCATAGACTGTAGCCCACCAGGCTCCTCTGTCCATGGAATCCTTCAAGCAAGAATACTGGGGTATCCGTTCCCTTCTCCAGGGTATCTTTCAGACCCAGATATTGAAACCAGGTCTCCCACATTGCAGGCAGAGTCTTTGCCATCTGGGTCACCAGGGGAGCTTCTATTAGTTAAATTGGGTCTAATCTTCCCCCAAATAAAGGTAAATCCACACCATTGAACTAAATCTCAACAGACTGAAAATATGAACAAATGTGAGTAGTGAAACTAGTGGTGAAGTTCTCGTGAAAGCATGAGAGTCTTGAAAGACTCTCTCAATATTTCTCAATATTTTTACTTTCTAGAAAAAAAAGTGGCTACAATTAACTGAGACTTACATGGACCTTTTAAAAAATTCATCTATTTATCAGGATCTTGGGTATGTTTAGTAATACAGTTATATAAACTTACTTTTCCTTTGTAAACTGAAAAATTCTAATTTGTTGCTAGGTATGATATGTGGATATCATAGGCTGCTCCACAGATCACTGTTTGAGAAGGGTAGATAGTAATCAGTAACTTTCACCTCTGACTGTGAGAATCACCCTGTAGTTTAAAAAAATACAGATGGGTCCTACCTGAGATCTTCTGAATCAACATGCTTGAGCATAAGGCTCAGATATGCATATTTACTTAAGAACCAATGGTAATTTTGACAAACAACTGCCATTAAGAACTTATGAACTATGGGAGGGAGTTTGGGGGAGAATGGATACACATATATGTACTGTTGAGTTCCTTTGCTGTCCACCTGAAATGATCACAACATTGATAATCAGCTATATTGCAATATAAAATTAAAAGTTTTAAAAATGTAAAAAATAAAAAGAATTTTTGAATTAAATGATCTCTAAGGTCCTTTCCAACTCTAAATTCCACAATTTCATTGAAATATGTCTTGAAAAACCAATATATATATATATATTTTTTCATGAAATCCTATATAATCCTGGAGCAATAAATTTTGATGAAGTCTCTAAAGAAGTCTGTTTCAAAAGCAGCTAAAAAATTAGCAGAGTTTGTGTTAGCCTTCAAATCTATTTTAGATTTTAGCCTTCAAATCTATTAAGACCAAAGTGATCAGCATTTTAAATAAATAGGAGAGGTTTTTCCTCATATAATTATACATCTGACAGTGGGCAGTTGTTGTATTAACTCAGAAGTTCATTGAAGTTGATGAGATTTTCTAGTCATAAGAGACTTTTGTACTTTCAACAATCTCGGCTTTATTCAAAGCAGGCAGAAGAGAGGAGAGCAAGAAAGGGTGGACAGCTATAACCATCTCTAATCAATAAAGCAAAAAGCCTTAGCAAGTACCCTCTTAATAGACTTCTTATCAAGTCTTATTAGAACAGGTTCTTAAGACTAGGTCGTGTTGTAAGACATTCTGAGAAATGGTTTGAACCAGCCTAAATGTGCTAGGGCCACACACATTGCAGCCATACTAGATGAAAATCAGAAAGAAAGAAAGGAAAAGATTCTGATTAAGATAGAAATTGGACAATGAGTAGGAAAAATATTGCAAACAGTTTAGGTCAACTCTTATGACAAATTTGAGATACTTTTCAATTATATTTTAATATAGATAATAATCATAACCATAACATGAAAAATGTTTATGGGTTTATTCAATAGCTAAAGAATAATCTCAAAGATATTTTCAAGTGTAAGTATAAGTGAGATCCTACCTTTCAAAGTTTTTTTTTTCTGAAAAAAATTTATTAGATGAATAAGTTCTTGTATCATTTATCAGTCAGTTCAGCTTAGTTGTTCAGTCATGTCTGACTCTTTGCGACCCTATGGACTGCAGCATGCCAGCCTTCCCTGTCCATCACCAACTCCTGGAGCTTGTTCAAACTTATGTTCATCGAGTCGGTGATGTCATCCAACCATCTCATTTTCTGCCATCGCCTACTCCTCCTGCCTTCAATCTTTTCCAGCATCAGGGTCTTTTCCAATGAAAAGTGGTCTTTCACAGTTAAAAAGCATACATTCTTCGGTGTTTAGCTTTCTTTATAGTCCATCTCTCACATCCGTGCATGACTACTAGAAAAACCATAGCTTGGACTATATGGAAATTATAGGCAAAGTAATGTCTCTGCTTTTTAAGATGCTGTTTAGGTTGGTCATAGCTTTTCTTCCAAGGAGCAAGCATCTTTTAATTTCATGGCTGAAGTCACCATTCGCAGTGATTTTGGAGCCCAAGAAAATGTCTGTCACTGTTTTCACTGTTTCCCCATCTATTTGCCATGAAGTGATGGAACCAGATGCCATAATCTTAGTTTTTTGAATGCTGAGTTTTAAGCCAGTTTTTCCACTCTCCTCTTTCACTTTCATCAAGAGGCTCTTTATTTCCTCTTTCCTTTCTACCATTAGGGTGGTGTCATCTGCATATCTGAGGTTATTGATATTTCTCCCAGCAGTCTTGATTCTAGCTTATGCTTCCTCCAGCCTGGCATTTTGTATGATGTACTCTGCATGGAAGTTAAATAAGCAGGGTGACAATATGCAGCCTTGGCATACTCCTTTTCCAATTTAGAACCAGTCCGTTGTTCCTTGTCCAGTTCTAACTATTGCTTCTTGACCTGCATACAGATTACTCACGAGGCAGGTCAGGTGGTCTGGTATTCCCATCTCTTCTCTTTAAGAATTTTCCACAGTTTGTCATGATCCACACAGTCAAAGACTTTAGTGTAGTCAATGAAGCAGAAGTAGATGTTTTTCTGGAATTCTCTTGCTTTTTATATGATCCAATGGATGTTGGCAACTTGGTTTGTGGTTCCTTTGTGCTTTCTAAATCCAGCTTGAACATCTGGAAGTTCTCAGTTTACATACTGTTGAAGCCTAGCTTAGAGAATTTTCAGCATTGCTTTGCTAGCATGTGAGATGAGAGCAATTGTATAGTAGTTTGAACATTCTTTGGCATTGCCTTTCTTTGGGATTGGAATGAAAACTGACCTTTTCCAGTCCTGTGGCCACTGCTGAGTCTTCCAAACTTGCTGGCATATTGAGTGCAGCACTTTCACAGCATCACCTTTTAGGATTTGAAATAGCTCAGCCTGAATTCCATCACTTCCACTAGCTTTGTTTGTAGTGATGATTCCTAAGGCCCACCTGACTTCACACTCCAGGCTCGCCTGGCTCTAGGTAAGTGATCATACCATCATGATTATCTGAGTCATTAAAATCTCTTTTGTATAGTTCTTCTGTGTATTCTTGCCACCTCTTCTTAATATCCTCTATTTCTGTTAGGTCCATCATTTATACCATGTATTTAATATGTGAAAACTATTGTTTTGCAATGTTAAATATTTTCATCCAATAAGAAATAAATCAGGAATAGATACAAATCATTTTATTTAAAATAACTGAAAGAATTTTAAAAACAGGAATTTTGAAATCCATTAAATCCCATTGTTCAATTTGGAAACATGTATCAAAATCCTTGGGCTTCCCTGATGGCTGAGAAGGTAAAGAATCTGCCTGCAATGAGGGAGACCTGGGTTCGATCCCTGGGTTGGGAAGATCCCCTGGAGGAGGGCATGACCAGTATTCTTGCCTAGAGAATCCCCATGAACAGAGGAGCCTGGTGGGCTACAGTCCATGGGGTTGTAGGGAGTCTGACAGAACTGAGTGACTAAGCAAAGCATTAGCACATCAAAATCCTTAATGTAGACCACATATTATTGACTTTAGCCATTCAATTTTTTTAAAAACAGAAAATAATACAGAAACTATAAATCTGTTATTTTCAAGAGCATAAAATTTTAACTAGTTTAACTGCCTAAGAATAATAGATTGTTACATGACATATGTAATATATCACCTGATCATACAATGAAATGCTATTTTGTTATAAAAATTAATTAAGGAGACTATCTTAATGACCTGGGGCTCATCATAACATACTAAATGAGTAAAGAAGGTACCTAATTATGTGCATTATGTTCTAAATTGTTTACATAATTTATTGAGTACATACTGTATGCAAGATTTAATGACTTGCATCTATTTATCTTACTAGATTCTCACAACTCTAGGAGGGATTTTCAACCACCATCCCACCTTATAAGTGAAGAAACTGAGGTTTACGATGCTCATGAAACTTAAAATACATAGCTTACAAATAGAACTAGTATTTGAAATGAGAAAGTCTGGTTTCAGAAGTCAAACTTGCATATCTATAATAATATATAACTAGAAAAAATATTGAAAGAAATGCACCCAAAGGAAAACAAAAGTTATATCTATTTCCACATATTTTTAAATAAATATTTATTAGCTATAATAAAAAATACAATAATTATTTGACAGTCTTTCAAATCTAGTAATCACTCAATAAGCTCTCAGCCTAGATTGCTAGGCTGTCAAATAAACCAGTGCTCTCCTCAACAACTACTGATAATATGAACACTACAAAATGTTTTCACTAAGAGCTATGACCTTTCCAAAGTCATAAACCGTGCACAGTATCCCCTTTCCAGTCCTCTTTAAGATCCATAATTTGATTACACAGGCATCATAAAGTTGATTTATTGAAAGGAAACATATTCATGACAATTCATCATTTGTTTCACAAAATCGAGGAGGAAGGAAAAGACTAAAAATGAATTTTTTAAGAACTAGACACATTCCACTCAATACACTACTATATAACCAGTAAAAGAACCATGGAAATATATAAATAGTGGTTTGTAAAGAGAGTCTCAATACATTATCAAGTTAAACGTCCAAGAATAAAAACAACAAAAGGAGAAAATTCTCATCCATTTTTAAAACTTCTAAATGTATCAGTTCAGTTCAGCCAGTCAGTCATGTCTGACTCTCTGTGACCCCATGGACTGCAGCATGCCAGGCCTCCCTGTCCATCGTACATCTAAATGTATAAATTATTGTTATTTTTGCTATATCATGTCCAATTTTTTGTGACTCCATGCACTGTAGCATGCCAGGCTCCTCTGACCTCCACTCTTTCCCAGAGTTTGCTCAAATTAATTTCCATTGAGACAGTGTTGCTATATCATCCTCTGCTACCTTCTATCATTTTGCCTCCGATCTTTCCCAGCATCAGGGTCTTTTCCAGTGAGTAAGCTCTTCACATCAGGTGGCCAAAGTATTGGAGCTTTAGCTTTAGCATCAGTCCTTCCAATTAATATCCAGGGTTGATTTCCTTTAGAATTGACTGGCTTGATCTTGCAGTATAAGAGACTCTCAAGCGTCTTCTCCAGCATCACAATTTGAAAGCATCATTTCAAATGCTCAGCCTACTTTGTGGTCCAACTTTCACATCTGTAGATGACTACTGGAAAAACTATAGCTTTTACTATACAGACTTCATCAAGAGGCTTAATTCCTCTTCACTTTCTGCCATTAGAGTGCTTTCACCTGCATATCTGGGACTTGATATTTCTCTCAGCAATCTTGTGATTGTAGTATTTTGAATGATGTACTCTGCATAGAAGTTAAATAAGCAGGGTGACAATATACAGCCTTGACATACTCCTTTCCCAATTTGGACCCAGTCCATTGTTCCATGTCCAGATCTAACTGTTGCTTCCTGGCCTGCATACAGGTTTCTCAGGAAACAAGTAAGGTAGTCTGGTATTCTCATATCTTTAAGAAATTTCCTTACTTTTTGTGATCCACAGTCAAAGACTTCAGCATAGTCAGTGAAGCAGAGGTAGATGTTTTCCTGGAATTCCCTTACTTTCTCCATGAGAGAACAAATGTCAGCAACTTCATCTCTGATTCCTCTGCCTTTTCTAAATCCAGTTGGTACATCTGGAAGTTCTCAGCTCATGTACTACTGAAGCTTTGATTGAAGAATCTTGAGCATAACCTTGCTAGCATGTGAAATGCACAAGTGTAGAGTAGGTTGAACATTCTTTGGCACTGCCATTTTGGGGGACTGGAATGAAAACTGACATTTTCCAGTCCTATGGCCACAGCTGTTTTTCAAACTTGCTGACATATTGAGTGCATCACTTTAACAACATTGTCTTTTGGGATTTGAAATGACTCACTGGATTTCCATCACCTCCACTAGCTTTGTTCTTTGTAGTGCTTCCTAAGGCCCACTTGACTTCCCTCTCCAGAATGTCTGGCTCTAAGTGGGTGACCACTTCATCATGGTTATCTGGGTCATTATGACCTTTCTTATATAGTTCTTCTGTATATTCTTATCACTTCATCTTAATCTTTTCTGCTCCTGTTAGGTTCTTACCACTTGTGTCCTTTATCTTGCCCATCCTTGCTTGAATTGTTCCCAAATCTTGTGTTCATTCTAGAAGGTGTTGTAGGTCTTCGTAGAACCAGTCAGCTTTAGATTCTTCAGCATCAGTGATGGGGCATAGTATTGGATTACTCTGATGTTGAGTGGTTTGCCTTGGAAATGAACTGATAACATTCTACTGTCAGAAATCATTCTGCTGTTTTTGAGATTGCACCCAAGTACTGCATTTTGGACTCTTCTGTTGCCTGTGAGGGCTACTTCATTTCTTCTAATGGATTCTTGCCCTCAATAGTAGATATAAGGTCATCTGAATTAAATTTGCCCATTCCCATTCATTTTACTTCACTGATTCCTAGAATGTTGATGTTCAATCTTACCATCTCCTGCTTGACCACATCCAATTCACCTTGATTCATGGACCTAACCTTCTAGGTTCCTATGTTATATTGTTCTTTACAGCATCAGCCTTTACTTTCACCACCAGACACATCCACAGCTGAACATCATTTCTGCTTGGGCCCAGCCTCTTCATTCCTACTGGAGCTACTTCTCTGCTCTTCCCCTGTAGCATGTTGGACACCTTCCAACCTGAGGGGATCACCTTGGGGTGTCATATCTTTTTGTCTTTTCACACTGTACATGGAGTTCTCCAGGCAAGAATACTGCAGTGGGTTGTCATTTCCTCCTCCAGTGGACTGCACTTTGTCAGAACTCTTCACTACGACCAGTGTGTCTTGGGTGGTCCTTCACAGCATGGCTCATAGCTTCATTGAGTTACACAAGCTCCTTTGCCATGGCAAGGATGTGATCACCATGGGGAATATATATATAAACATACATATAAATGAATAGAAAATGGTCTGAAGATATATTTTCAAAAGCTTGCATTAATGTGTCTCTTCGAGAAGGGGAATGGAAATGATGTGGAAAGAGAAAGAAATGAATAGGTGACCAGTTTTTTATATAGGACTGTTTAGACTTTCTCAGGTGGTGCTAGTGATAAAGAACCTGCCTTCAATGAAGAGACATAAGAGATGCTGGTTCGATCCCTGGGTTAGGAAGATCCCCTGGAGGAAGGAATGGCAACCCTCTCCATGGGTGAACTCCATGTGGAGAATTCCAATGGATAGAGGAGGCTGGTGGGCTACAGTCCATTATTTGTAGCAAAATCAAAGCACTTTGTTAAAATCATATCTTTAACATTGTTAAAACTTAAGCATGAGCAATCAATATATAAGATCTATTTAATAATTAAATATTGTAAATTCTATTGGAAATATTTTTAAGGAAATCACTACTTCAAAAGATATTGGTCTATACTGATACCTGACTTTAAAAAGTTTCTTACCAAATAAAATCTTACAATAAATTAAATATCAATTCCATTGAGAATATTGTGCTGTTGCTGGTTAAACTGATTTCTAACTGTTTTTATGTATGTGAGTATTTGGGGTTTGAAAAAAGTTTATAAAGGTAGGTTGATTTAATGTTCAGTATCACAATAAACTGTGGAAAATTCTGAAAGAGATGGGAAAACTAGACCACCTGACCTGCCTCTTGAGAAACCTATATGCAGGTCAGGAAGCAACAGTTCAAACTGGACATGGAACAACAGAATGGTTCCAAATAGGAAAAGGAGTACGTCAAGGCTGTATATTGTCACCCTGCTTATTTAACTTATATGCAGCGTACATCATGAGAAACGCTAGGCTGGAAGAAGCACAAGTTGGAATCAAGATTGCTGGGAGAAATCTCAATAACCTCAGATATGCAGATGTCACCACCCTTATGGCAGAAAGTGAAGAGGAACTAACAAAGCCTCTTGATGAAAGTGAAAGAGGAGAGAGAAAAAGTTGGCTTAAAGCTCAACATTCAGAAAATGAAGATCATGGCATCTGGTCCCATCACCTCATGGCAAATAGATGGGGAAACAGTGTTAGATTTTATTTTTGGGCTTCAAAATCACTGCAGATGGTGACTGCAGCCATGAAATCAAAAGACGCTTACTCCTTGGAAGGAAAGGTATGACCAACCTAGATAGCATATTGAAAAGCAGAGACACTACTTTGCCAACTAAGGTCCATCTAGTCAAGGCTATGGTTTTTCCAGTGGTCATGTATGGATGTGAGAGTTGGACTGTGAAGAAGGCTGAGCGCCAAAGAATTGATGTGTTTGAACTGTGGTGTTGGAGGAGACTCTTGAGAGTCCCTTGGACTGCAATGAGATCCAACCGGTCCATTCTGAAGGACATCAGCCCTGGGATTTCTTTGGAAGTAATGATGCTAAAACTGAAACTTCAGTACCTTGGCCCTCTCATGCGAAGAGTTGACTCATTGGAAAAGACTCTCATGCTGGGAGGGATTGGGGAGAGGAGGAGAAGGGGATGACAGAAGATGAGATGGCTGGATGGCATCACTGACTTGATGGATATAAGTCTGAGTCAACTCCAGGAATTGGTGATGGACAGGGAGGCCTGGCGTGCTGTGATTCATGGGATCGCAAAGAATCGGACACAACTGAGGGACTGAACTGAATTGAACTGAAGAAATTGTTATATTTTCACTTCATAGTTTAGTGGCAAATCTTGCTTTCAGTATTAAAAATGGGGATGCTTATTCTTATGGAAATATGATAATATATGACAATAATTCTAGGATGAGGGTACTCTTGAAAAAAAAAAAGAATCTAAAAGTCCAATGACAAACAGTATATGATTTAGTATTTTGTCTCAATAAATACTTAGTTTCTACTTTTCATAATTACCTTCAATTCCAGAAGGAAAATAAATTAGCTTGAGAGGAATGTCACTGAAGGAATTTCAAAGAACATAGGATTAAATAGTCTTCTTGATGCCACTTTCTATTGTATTTGATATGGCTATAATGTTTCCTACTATACAGTTAATTCATTCAGAACATATTTACTGAGTGCTTATCATTTTATACACACTATTCTAAGCTTTGGGGATATAGAAGCAAACAAACAGATCAAACAGAACAAAACCCTTACCCTCATGGAGCTTACATTTCCAGTTGAAGGAGACAGACATAAACAAAATAAAAAGTATATTATATAGTCCATTAGATAGTAATAGTTACTAAAAAGAAACATGTTTATTTCAAACTACCTCTTTGATCCCATCACTGATGTTGAAGAATCTAAAGCTGATTGGTTCTATGAAGACCTACAACACCTTCTAGAATGAACACAAGATTTGGGAACAATTCAAGCAAGGATGGGCAAGATAAAGGACAGAAGTGGTAAGAACCTAATACGAGCAGAAAAGATTAAGATGAAGTGATAAGAATATACAGAAGAACTATATAAGAAAGGTCATAATGACCCAGATAAGCATGATGGTGGGGTCACTCATTTAGAGCCAGACATTCTGGAGAGGGAAGTCAAGTGGGCCTTAGGAAGCACTACAAAGAACAAAGCTAGTGGAGGTGATGGAAATCCAGTGAATCATTTCAAATCCTAAAAGACAATGCTGTTAAAGTGCTGCACTCAATATGTCAGCAAGTTTGGAAAACAGCAATGGCCATAGGACTGGAAAAGGTCAGTTTTCATGGAGAATGCAGCACTTCTTAATCATGGATTTTGTTTGTTAATTTGATAAAATAATGATTGTATTCTAAATCTTTCCATTCTGAGCTAATCTGATTTGTTATTTCTTAACATTTTCTGTCCATTTATATTCCTGTTGTTCAGTGGCCCAGTCCTGTCTGAGTCTTTGTGACCCCAAGGACTGCACGAACCCCATGAATTGCATGTTCCTGTTATGGCTTAATCAGGTGCTTACATGATTCAGATTCTCTAAAACTTCATAGAAGAGTAAGAAGGTGCTTCAAAATGTCTTTCATATAAATTCATTACTGTCATCCCCTTGCCTCCTGCAGTTGCACTGGTACACTTCCATTCCCTCTTGAAAGGCTCAGAAAAAAATGATACAGTCTGCCTTGGATGTCCCTATGAGCTTGCCAATAAACTTCAGTTGGAAGAAGTCAAGTTAAATAATGGCTTAACTCCATCCATCAAGCAATATACTACACCCATGAACAGGGCCACCCACTGGGCACATGCCACAATTATGGGAGGGTGCTGTCCCCCTTGGTGGAGGGAGATACTCTGGCTGATTCAATAAGCCCCTTGAATCAGGAGACTCCTATTTTAAACCAGCCCCTATAAATTAGGTGACTCCAAGATTCAGTCTGTACTGCCTTGTCAGCAGATTCCCTTATGTCAAATTAGCCCCTTATATCATGTGACTCCAATTGATGAAATAAGTCTTGTTACATATCCAGATCCCCCATTAAATCAATCACCCTTCTTAAATCTTGACACTCATTATAGCAATCAAGCCCTTTAGGTTTCCTAATCCCATTATGGGAAATAGATGGGGAAACAGTGGAAACAGTGTCAGACTTTATTTTGGGGGGCTCCAAAATCACTGCAGATGGTGACTGCAGCCATGAAATTAAAAGATGCTTACTCCTTGGAAGCAAAGTTATGACTAACCTAGATAGCATATTCAAAAGCAGAGACATTACTTTGCCAACAAAGGTCCGTCTAGTCAAGGCTATAGTTTTTCCAGTGGTCATGTATGGATGTGAGAGTTGGACTGTGAAGAAGGCTGAGCATCGGAGAATTGGTGCTTTTGAACTGTGGTGTTGGAGAAGACTCTTGAGAGTCCCTTTGACTGCAAGGAGATCCAACCAGTCCATTATAAAGGAGATCAGTCCTGGGTGTTCTTTGGAAGGAATGATATTAAAGCTGAAACTTCAGTACTTTGGCCACCTCATGCAAAGAGTTGACTCACTGGAAAAGACTCTGATGCTGGGAGGGATTGGGGGCAGGAGGAGAAGGGGATGACAGAGGATGAGATGGCTGGATGGCATTACTGACTCGATGGATGTGAGTTTGAGTGAACTCTGGGAGCTGATGATGGACAGGGAGGCCTGGCGTGCTGCAATTCATGGGGTCGCAAAGAGTTGGACACAACTGAGTGACTTCACTTTCACTTTCTTCAACAGTGGGATTAACAGATTAGGAAAGCTGATTAATTTAATGGGGTTCAGGAGAATTAAGAAGGCAGATTGCTTTAATGGGATTCAGTTCAGTTCAGTCTCTCAGTCGTGTCTGACTCTCTGCGACCCAATGGAGTGTAGCCTACCAGGCTCCTTTGTCCATGGGATTCTCCAGGCAAGAGTACTGGAGTGGTTTGCCGTTCCCTTCTACAGGAGATTTTCCCAACCCAGGGATCGAACCCGGGTCTCCCACATTGTAGGCAGATGCTTTACCATCTGAGCCAAATTAATCAGCTTTCCTAATCTGTTAATCCCACTGTTAATCCCAATTAAATCATTGGATTGCCTTTTATTCCATCAGTCCCCTTAAAATAGGGAACTACCAACGTTTCAGTCTGGCTGCTTGTAATCACATGACTGCAATGCATTTAATCAGCACCCTAAATCATGTGACCCCTATTGATTAAGTCAGTCCCCATTAATTAAGTGAATCACATTGATTAAAACAGCTCCCTTAAATATCATGGCCCCATTAAATCTGTTGTCTTTCCTAAATCTCCTGTCATTCATTAGACCACCAAAATTCCTTAGGTTTCTTGACCCCAATTAAGTCAATCCCCTTAGGTTTCCTGACTTCCATTAAATCAATCTGCTTTAGGAAGAATGGGTTGATTGCCTTAATCATCTGACCCATTAAGAAGGATGATTGATTTAATTAGGATCACAGAGATTTAAGAAGGCAGGTTGTATCAAGAGAGCCACTAACCACCCTCTCAGGGTCTACCCTCACTACCATAGACATGGGTGTGATTATTCAAATTATATTCTTTGTGGAGGATTCTAGAAAGACAACCCTTTGAGCAAAAGAAATGCTGAACAATTTGTGCAAAAAAGCAAGCTATCAATAACACTGAAGTGCCAATAGATCTAATCCATTACTGACTAACTCATGATTTCACTGAGAGCGAGACTATTGGTGACCCACACATTTACTCAGCCCATGTGTGAAAAACACACTTTTTTTTTTCCTCTGACTCCTAAGGGCCAGGAAGAATTCTAGATGCTGAGTCAATAAGGTACAGTGCTTTTTCTTCCAGGAGTTCACAGAAGCATATAGACACCTAAATAGAGAACCACAATGTCCTATCAGAAGTATTTTACTAAATGTACTTTAGGAACTATATTTGATTAAATCATGATTTTATTCACCTGTTTTAAATTGGATTTCAGGTAAAATTTCATTTGACAAGAAATTCTGCTTAAAACAAACAGTAACAATGGGTTTAAAAACATTAAAAATATATTTTTCTTTTGCAAATTATGCCTTCTGGTTAATTAATTTGGAGTAAATTACATAACAAGACTTATAATTGATTCCTGTACAGTTAGGAATTTTCTCAAATACGAACTATTCTGAAAGCTAAAGATGACTTCATTTACTATTTTTTGGTTTTAGTACATTTACGTTTTTAGTGTTGCTCATCTCAACATAAATTATAAATCTGAAGCTTTTAATTCTAGTTGATTGAATTTTTATGATTCATATCTCCCTATGGGCACAAGTTTAATAACTTTTCTACTTTCCATAATACATTACACTTAGAAAGATTTAAGAGTCCAATAGTTGCTGATAGATTTTATGAGGCGGATTACCAAAGGAAAATACTGCTATATGAAAACAGACACTTCCCCCCTGACATTTGGTATCATTCATAGGAGGACATTTATCAAACTAGACACTGACTATAGCATTTCACTCACTTTGTCCTTAATTGTCTAGAAAACAAACTAGGTTATTCAAGAATGTTCAAAACAAAAAAGAAAAAAAAAAGGGAGAGAGAGAAAATGTAAAATGTAAGAATGTTCACTTGAGTCAACTGCAATACTAAGAATCTGCTCACCTTGTAAAGGTTGTGTTCCAAGGCAGTTGCAGTACATGGTGATGGTGGCTTGCCTGTCATACGATTTGAAAGCTATCTTGATTTTATAATTAATTTCAGAATATTTAAAATCATGTGGCTGAAGTTTTATGCAATATCTCTTGTGACTCCAGCTAAATCCAAGACTTTTAAAAGGCAGAAATGGTTCTTTCCAAACATCAGAATGACAGAAGCAGTGATCTGCATGTGGTGAAAGAGCAATTGACCAGAATCTGTTTATATGATTTATTTTAAAATAAATAAAATATTTAATTTATTTATCAGGGAAAACCTCTGAGGCTAGAAGACCTGGGAGTAGCCTAAAGTCAGCCAAACTTTGGCAGTTTGGCATTGATTCAAGCTAGTTACAGCTTTAACAAATGTGAGCTCCCTTTTTTGTCATTTCAAAAGTCTATTGTGGTCCTGCCAGATAGTACTCAAGCCACTTCAAAATCAAAGCCCAACAGACAGGCAGTCTTTTAGGGACGCGCATTCCATTTCTTCATTAGGTTCTTTTTATGCTGTCTTAGTAAAGTGTCTGTCACTTTCTCTTAAAGGACAGTGGGATGAAGGAACATGTGGAATTGATGTCAGGAGCTGCTGTCGTCTGTCTAGCTCCTAGCTCTGATCACCCAAGTAGAGGAAGAAAAGCAGGGAATTAATCTGGAGTAAACCAAACTCTGTGGACAAAAAATACAGAAAAGCTTGGGGAAGCCTGAAATATACAGAGGAAAGAAAAAGACCATTTTGATAATACCAACAAAATAGTCTTCTGTGGACTGTTGTTATCAGCAAATGCCCTCAGCTATCTCTGGGAAGCTCCATCTCTGGAAATTTATATCCTTTCTCTCAGAAGCAATACAACACAAAATGGTGTGGGAAGATGGAGGTGGGAGGTGCCTCCTGTCTCTCTAGGTGTCCTGAACAAAGAAACTCTAAGATGCTGAGGTATGCATGCAGAAGGCTTAATGGGATATATTCCCAGGAACAGCTCTTAGGAAGCAACCATATGACAGGGTTGAACAAAAGGAGAAGACAAGTGGAGATACAGTTGCAACAGTTGCCTCCGTCAATCAATCAAAACGTTCTAAAACTTGGAAGTCTTCCAAGGGTGTTTGTATTGAGGCAAGGAGTATGGGCTTTAATACTGCCCAACAGTGACCAATTGCTGGATAAGGGCTGCTCCCAGAGAGGGGAATAGCCTCAAGTAAGCAGCCTTTTTCATTAGAGGGCAATTCTCAGAAAGGGATGCAATTCTGAGCTGTCAGCAGTCAGCACTGCCAACCACTTAAGTGTAAGTGCCAGGTTCTTTAAGAGGGATCTAAGTGGCATGACACGGTGTCACTCTCCCCACTCAGCCAGGCTAACTAGGACCATCAGTAGAAATGATTAGGATCGATTCTGACCCCAGGATTACTTGTCACTATACTTTTCCCTCTGCTGGACAAAGAACTAACCATATGACAAATGCCACTTTACATAGATTATCTCATTTTATCTTCTCATCACTGTAAGATCTTTGTCTCAGTGTATACATAAAGAAACTAAGGTTTAGAGACATTAAATAACTTTCCCAAGTTCACACTACAAGTGAGAACATTCACAGAATTCAGTTAGATTTTTCTGAATCCAAAGTGTTCAGAACCAATTCATAGCATTCAATATTACACTCTATGGGTTGAATCTTCATTCCTGACCACCCCACAGATACTTCTGGGGACAGGTAAAATGAATTTCATGAAGGGCAAGTATATCATCCAGAAAATTTAGGTTTCTGAAAAGTTACTGAACTATACCAAACCATGCATGCCTAAGAACACTCTTTTCAGGCTGATGAGGCTGAAGGAGGCTATCATGCTAATCAGACGAGTTCAGCTAAATCAACATCATGAATCTAGGACTATCATATCTGAACAAATGAACCTAGAAATTAGGAACTGAAGCAACAGCACTCTCTGTTAAATTATCTCCAAAGACAGCACTTATAAGACTCTCCAAACATCTTCCCTGTACTTCTCTTCCCCACTCCAAACCCAGCAGTCTACAACAAAATATTTTTTTGAAGGTCAGGAGCTTGATGTGAATGATATTCTAAGTGTATCACACACCAGGTTGCTTTTTAAAAATTTATTCTTTTGTCTTAGCAGTTTTTTTTTTTTAATCTCCTGACTTCTTCCCAGAATAACTACTATGTCTAGTTCAAAAGCACAGCATAGCAGATGTTTCTCATTTCAACTACTCAAAGGTACTATGCAATTATGGAATATACTGGATAAAGTTTGGAGGAAATGCAAATTATTCATTTAATAAGAAAATGCTAAACAGAAATTTTCAAAAGAGACTGTTTTCAAAATGTTTCAAAGCCTGCATACAGGATTATTTTACTGTAACAATTATAATTTCATGTCCCAGCAAGAATTTCCAGAATATCACATGTGTATTAATAGTCTCACTACCTGATGATCAAGAGCAGTTTATTCCTAGACACCTCTCTCCAAAACAGAGCAGAAGCAGCTGACTCCATCCTTTCTCATTTCTACCTTTTCCCAGCAAGACAGAGGCTTTCCTGGTGGCTCAGATGGTAAAGAATCAATCTGCAATGCTGAAGACCAGGCTTCCACCTCCAGGTCAGGAAGATCCTCTGGAAAAGGGGATGCTTTTGAATTGTGGTGCTGGAGAAGACTCTTAAGAGTCCCTTGAATAGCAAGCAGATCAAACTAGTCAATCCTAAAGGAAATCAATCCTGAATATTCTTTGGAAGGACTGATGCTGAAGCTGAAGTGCCAATACTTTGGCCAGCTAATGTGAAGAACTGGCTCATTGGAAAAGACTCTGATGCTGGGAAAGATTGAAGGCGGGAGGAGAAGGCAGAGGATGAGGATGAGATGGTTGGATGGCATCACCGATTCAATGGACATGAGTTTGAGCATGCTCTGGGAATTGGTGATGGATAGGGAGGCCTGGTGTGCTGCAGTCCATGGGGTCTCAAAGAGTCGGACGTGACTGAGTGACTGAACTGAACTGAACCCACTCCAGTATTCTTGCCTGGGAGAATACCATGAACAGAGGAGCCTGGCAGGCTATAGTCCACGGGGTCACAAAGAGTCAGACAGGACTGACTAACTAAGGATACACACACCATGAAGATAGGAGGGTGTTTTAAGCAAGTAGGATTACCAAATTAGAAAAATTTTCTCAGTCTTTGGAAATAAATATTGACTACAGTCAAGAGATGACCATGAAATGGATGATGCACCCAATCCAGAGCCAAAAATTCAAATATTTGTTGAATTCATAAATGCCCATTACCCACTCCATGAAACCACTGCATTACCTCTAGAAGAATTAATTCCCCTCTCCTCTGTGCTCTGACAAATTTTTGTGCATTTTAAATAACATTTCCATTAATTGACTTTTGTTATATTTAGTAACAAAGTTTCTATTTTTTCCTCTTATCTTCAGGGCAGAAACTAGTTCAAGTTCAATCTGTATCCCACACTTTGTCTTGTACAGAACAGGACCCAACGTTAATGATTTACTGACATGACCAGAAGAATGAACTCTGGAAGTGCAAAAAAAAAAAAAATTGGTGCTGGCCACAAAAGTAGAACTTTATATCTAGGCAAGGAAGGTGGATTCAATTCTGCTAATTGCCCATGGCAGGTACATGACACACTGCAATGCGCCGGATCTCATTTTGTTGTTGCTATGCTCCCCATGCCAATGGCAAGCAGCACAACACTCTCAGGCTGGAATCTGCAAGTCTCTATGCTGACGGTATGGTTGAAAGAGAAGAAGGAAAAGATCAATCAGGTTAAAACCCAGGCCTATTGCTGGCATAAAAATCGTGCTGCAGAGAGTTGCCAAAGCTTCTCAGTCCTGTCCTGTGAAGCAGGGGTTTTGCTTCTCTGGATCAGTTTAGGAATGGTTGACTGGCCATTCATTTCATGCCTCATTTCTTCGTCCATGCCTTTGCTCACAAGAAGTAGTCATATGTGGTGGTTCAGGATGAACCCTGGAGTCAAGTGGCTTGCATTTGAATCCAGACCCACCACTTAGTTGTGCCCCCTTAGGCAGGATCCTTAACATCCCCCATGGTTCATTTCCTCCGCTAAAATGGGTATAGTAATATTTACGTCACAGGGCTGGTGTGAAGGTTGAATAAATGAGTACCTGGAAAGCCCTCAGAATAGTGTATAATGCAGAATAACCACCCAATCATTTCAGCCACACAGAGGGCACTGTATGTGGTATGATACAGACTCTGGAATTTACTCTGTGTACATCAGTAAGCCACTGGGGAGATTTAAGCAGGAGAGTTATGTGATCTGATTTATTGCTTAAATATCCCTGTGACTACTCTGAAAGGCTGGCTTGGCGGAGAAAGAGTGGAAAGGTGGAGCTGAGTTGGGAGGCTCCCATAGTGCCCTGGGAAGAAGGATGATGATCTGGTGATGGCTTATTCTATACAAAAGACAGACAGATGTGTAGGGTTAGCGGTCTTTGAGGGGCAGAACAATGAAACATGCCAAAGGAGTATATGTAGAAGGTGAGAGAATGGAAGAAATAATCAGTCAAGAGTCTGAGTTTCTGGCTTCTGTCATGGAAACTTGGTGATGTCATTTACTGAAACAGAGAAGATTGAAAGAGAAACATATTTTGGAAGGGAAATCTAATTTTCCTTGGGGAATTCTAAATTTTGGATTTCTATGAGAAGTCCATATAGCACTTTCAAATAGCCTGTATTTAAGCTTGGAAATTATATGAAATAACTATATGGAGATATAAATTTGCCATATATAAGAATACTATCTATCTATGGTATACAGATATGTAAAGCCACAAAAATAAATGGTATCTGCTATGACTCTGTGATTGATATAAAAGAAGAAGGAGGACATAGTCCTAAATGACCCCAATATTTCATGTCAGAGAGAAGTAGCACATGAAGATGACTGGGAGGAGTAACCAGGGAGATAGGAGAAAACCTAGGGAGTGTGATGCTATAGAACCAGAGGGACAGGAATGAAACAAGGAGAATAAAGTGGCCTGATGGGTCTAGTAAGATAAGCATAGAGAAATTATTTGATTTGGTGACATGGAGGCTATTCATGACTCTGACAAGAATCCTTATGGTAGAGTTACTAGAAATTAAAAGGCAATTTGGGGCCTTTCTGGGTGATCCAGTGGTTAAGACTTCCTGTTCCTAGTGAAGTGAGCCTGTGTTCCACTCCTGGTCAAGAAACTAGATCCCACATGCCACAACTAGAGACCCTGCATGCCATAGCGAAGACTGGGAGCAGACAAATGAATAAATATTAAAAAAAAAATAAAGCTATAAAATATTATTTAAAAAGGCAACTGGAAAGGAGTTAAAAATTAGATGGTAGTGTAGAAATGCAGAAGGTTTATACTGAAGGGGAAGGGTGAAGGAAAGATCATAATAAAGAGAGATTCCATTTATCATGTTTGATCTCTGAGGGCTCTTATGCTCCAACCCTCCCCCTTGACCCTATTGCCCCATGTCTGGGCGACTGAATAAGAAAGTCCACATGCTTCCTCCTTTGGTGAAGATGGGAAAGTTGGCCCCACACAAACCCCATCCAGCCCTCAAGGTCCCCCGGTCCACCCCAACCTACCCCAGGCTCCTATCAAATAAAAAAATCCAATGTCACCCACTCCGCTTTGCTCTTGCTTCACTCTGGACCAAACCAAAACACTTCTTGGTGAGTCCTTTTGTTGTTTAATGTGTGAACAATAAAGCTTATCTCATATCTTACTGGTGCCCATGTGCCATTCAGGCATCATTTCCTGGCAGAGGCTGCCCAGCATTCAGCAGAGGACACTAAGCACCCCAACAAAACAGAGACAGAAGCAGGGTGTGTGGTCAAGGGAAAGCTGAAAATTCTGTTTTCATGGAGGTGGGACAACATAGAACATGCTTTTATGCTAAATGAAACAAAGTCCAACAGAAGATGAAATATTCATGAAACAGGAGAAAGGGGTGAAATATTCATGAATATCCCCATATTCTCACAGGAGAAAGGGGGAGTAATGGCAGGAGCAAAGGACTTGAGTGGAAGAGAGGAGATGGGGATCTGAAAAAGGGCAGAGGCTGGCCATCAATGCTTGTTCCCCTGTAACAGAAGAGTAGAGGGGGAGACGGGGCTCAAATCAAATACCCAGACCTGAGTCAGAGTGAATGAGTGCAGAAGCCAAATAGAAGATGAGAGGGAGTGACTGGGATTGTGGGAAGCTAGAGAGAAAATGTGCTTCTACAGGATTTAAATAGAAGATTTTACAACATGCAACCTGCTTTGGGGCCCGCCACTTATAAATCTTGGGGCTGCCCATGGACCTCAGAATTGCTGGTACTCCCTGTGAATTACTCTTGCCATTCGTGTCTCATAAAAACATGAGCCTGGTCAAGGCACAAAATTGTGCACCTGAAAAGTCAATAATAGTTTCACAGTGGTGGCCCAGACTTTCACTGCAACCTCCGTAACTGCATTTTATCTGCATCCTAGGAAGGATGCATTACTTAGAGAGTGTAGGAATTTCCACAAATAACAAGTAGTTTAGTTTTCATTTCTGTTTCATCTCTTCAGTTTGTTTTCAGACGGTTTGAACAGCTGTCTAGCTATGTAAAGGTAAACTGGTAGTTATTGACTTCTACATTATTATTATTTTTTTTTAATTTGAGATTCATGAACTACGTGTTTAAACTAGGAAAGCAATTCATAATTCCCCTGGGAATCAACAAGCTGAATAGAAATGAGTATATTTCCACAGAAATGGACTCATTACTCTGTCATTATCGCATAGGGCTTTATGAATAACTGCTATAAGACAAAGGGGCTTACAGGAAGAAACCTTTTGTATTTATCTTAGATTATAGTTTTACACTGAAAACAATTTATCCACTTGCGTTTAATTTGCTTTGGTGTCAAGTTAGCTATTTTCCTTCTGCTCATAAGATGGGCATAGTCTAACATTTGTAAATGTTAAGAAAAAATTTAAATATATTAGAATAAGATATGTTAACAATTCAAGATCCATAGCCATAATATTTTTAAAATGAGATTTCTTTTTTTTTTTTTAACTCTAAATGTAATTTAAACAATATCAGAATATGTTTGGAGCTGAGAAGGAAAAGAAAAGACATTTTTATGTCTGCTATGTGGTAAAAAGCAGATTTGATGTGTTGAATACCTTACCCCTTTTGAAGTGGGTTTTGTCTGCACAGATGAGAAAACTGAAGCTGAAGAGTTTTAAAAGTTTGTCCAAAGTTAAAAAAACAAAACAAAACTAGAAGATGGCAATGCAGCAATATAAATATAGGTTTCATTTTGAAATGTCTTCTGTTGCTATTTCCCAAAATAGAGGTTAAGAAGAAGGTAAAGGATTCCCATTAAGCTAAAAAACTCATAACATCAAGCAATTTTAGACATTTGACATTTGATGATTGACAATGACAGAGTTTTCTCCTTTCAAATCAGTAGAATTTGATGTGGTTAATATTCAGGTCAAAGTCATGAATCTTTAACTGTGGTGATTAATCAGCATTTCCTTCCTTTAACCTAATCTCCATCTTCATATTTGCATGGATAGAAAACAGGCACACACACAAAAAAAATGGGGGTGGGGCTTTGAGGGTTATGTGAATCCCATTGTATCATTCACCCTCAGAAGACTACAGTTTTGTCTACACTCCAAATTAGCATACCCATGATATAATAGTGCAGAGATTCTAAAGCCTTCTAGGAACTTATTTTGAAAGACTCCACAGGGCAGTTTGTTTGGCACATTGACTCAGTATATTAAATAAAAACCAAAATAAAGCAATATCTCACTCTGATTTCAAAGGAATATTTACATCTCTGCCACAGTAACTGATATGCAACACAATATCAATGCAGTCCCTTCACCTATCTTTCTTTAACTGACCATATGACATTGAACTACTTCTAACCCCAAGAGGATAACATTGAAGGGATTCATGGTTCTAATTACCGAGGTGAATTTTGTGTCTGTTGCTATTTATTTTGTGGAGAGGAGTGTTTTTTTTTTTGTTGTTGTTGTTGTTGTTTTCTATTAAGCTATCAAGTTTGATGACTGTTTCTTTAATTAGTTTTATAATTTTGACAATGTAGAATTTAGACAAGACAGACAGACTGAGTTCATGTCCATAACAAATCACCCCCCACTCCCCCATCTCAGGGGCATAACACAACAAAAGTTAAATTTCTCCCTCATGTTGCATGTTCTTTGGAGATTGGCGATGGGGCTTGATGGAGCAGCCCCCACCTGAGGGCCTTGGCAAGCAAACGACATGGCAAATCACAGAACGGCTCTCCAGACTTCTGCCCAGATCTCACGACTACTGATTTCACCACCCAAAGCAAATCGCATGACCATAACTAACTTCAAAGAAAAAAAAGAAGTGCAATCCTATTATGATAATTGAGATCTTTAACAAACATTTTCTTTTGAGATGATACTCATTGTTAAATATACTGTAGGAGTGGACCCTTGAATGATGTGGATTTGAACTTTAGTGCAGGTCCGCTTATGTTTTTCAGTAAATAGGTCGAGTATTACACAACCCAATAGTCGGCTGAATCTACGGATGCAGAAACACAGGTATAGAGGGCTAACTGTAAATTATTCCCAGATTTTCAGATTCGTGACCGGGTGGGCGGTCAGCATTCCTAAGACCTTCATTGTTCAAGGGCAATGGTATTTTTTATACTATTAGTTTCTAAAATATTATTAAATATTAGTAATATTGAATTTCAGAGTGAACTTTCTGATGGGATATTAAGAGAAAGAGGTTTATGGCATAAAGCAAACTGATCCTTTTAAATTGGAATTCTCGTTGGTTATAATCTTCTCTTCAAATTTTACAACCCATAATCTATATGAGCCTCATAATGCTAACATAATATTGTTATGAAACAAAAATGAAAGTCTACTGAAAAAAAAAAAAGTGTAATCCTGAAATGTGTTCAAGGGAAGAACCAGAGTTATTTAGTATAAAGCACTCTTAACCTCACCACAGTCATTTCTTTTCCCAGGCAGAAAGACAATAAGAGGATATCAGAAGTTAAGAATTCAATCGGAAAACTAAAGAATTTTAAGTCCACTTAAATTTTAAGTCCTTTTTTAAGAATTTGTAAGTTCATCTCTGAATTAAGAATAGAATGGGATTATACAGGAAACAGAAAGAACAGTTCACATGAGAATGGATCCTCAGAACCTAGAAATGAATTGTTACATAGAACCAAGATAATACATAGTGGTTGTGTCCCTATATTGATCCACAAAGGTTAATTTAATCTATCAGTTATAGAAAATTAAAACTACAAATAGTGTTGGCCTTCAGTTTGGGGATCTAGGAGCAGGAAATATCATAGCTAAATTTAAAAATTAAAGGAAGTAGAAACGGGAAAGCTTCCATTTTTGTCATTGAAATGCAGGGCTGACCCTAAGCAACATTTTTAATAGATAAGGTTGGTCTGGTACCTTGCCCCTGGACCACCAAATACCTTGGTTCTTACTCTGTCATCAATTACACAGAGCCCTCTACTCAGATGTGTTGTCATCTCTAACGCTGTACCAAAATCTGAAATTATTTTCTCCCCCTTTAGGACCAACTTCCTCTATTTGAGTGCAATGATTTTAGTTAACTATTAAATTAAATGGAAAAGGGAAAGGCTACCCACTCCAGTATTCTTATCCAGAGAATTCCATGGGCGAAAACAAGCATGGATGAAAACAAGTATGCTAATATTTAAAAAAAACTGGCTCTTAATATAACCCAAACTAAGGCATTTGCATCTTCAAAAGTGAAAGCTTATTAACCCAATCATTAAGATCTTTCTTTCATCTGGTAGTCATGGTACATAGGATACACTCAATAAATGTTGTATTGCCTCTAAGAACAAAGAAGAAACAGCATGAACTGAAGCCTGAAGAATAGCCTATGAGACAAAGCAAGAAACTCATCCTGAAAAGGACTAAAGGACTTTATGTACTGGGAAGTGTGTAGAGATCAGATGTCCCAGGGTTGAGGGCATGTCCATGCCATTAGGAGGGCTTAAAAGATGGGAATAGGAAGATAGACTTCATGGAGCAGGCAGCAGCAAGAAGATGTCCCAACATCCAGTCATAGCAATTAAACCGAAGCCACAGAAGCCAATGTCCAACTGTTCTTGGTCCTAAACTAATGAACCTGTTAGGAGAGTAATTTTTAACCATGTTTTTAGACATTCCTTAGTAAACAATTGAGAAGTTTCTAAGTGCTAAAGATTCCACTATTCTTGTATGAGAGGATTTCCCTTTCACCCTTTTATTTGGTTTTCTTTCTTAGGTTAATGTATATTTTTACACAGTTCCCTGCGCAACTTAAAACTCGAGCAGTTTCTATGTTGGCTGTGTACCTTGTTCATGTTGCTTTATATAGACACAAATTACATATGCACAGAATAAATCAAAAGCTTTGGATGATAGGTAGCAAAGGACATATAAAGAAGTGTTAGTGAAGCTTTTGTCAATCAAGGACAGAATTAATCACCAGCAATATGGACATCCTAACTAGACAGTTTGATTAATATGGTAGAGATACAGATTCTTCCTAGCCCTTCTCTTGCCTTGTCCTCCAGGTAAACAAGATCTCTTCAAAGTGAATTTTTAATTTAATCAGCCAAACTTAAAGCACATAACCCCCACAGCTTCCAGAAAGAGCCTTTCATTTTAGGACTGCTGCTGCTGCTGCTAAGTCGCTTCAGTCATGTCCAACTCTATGCAACCCCATAGACGGCAGCCCACCAGGCTCCCCCGTCCCTGGGATTCTCCAGGCAAGAACACTGGAGTGGGTTGCCATTTCCTTCTCCAATGCATGAAAGTGAAAAGTGAAAGTTTAAGTCACTGAGTCGTGTCCAACTCTCAGCGACCCCATGGACTGCAGCCTTCCAGGCTCCTCCATCCATGGGATTTTCCAGGCAAGAGTACTGGAGTGGGGTGCCATTGCCTTCTCCATCATTTTAGGACAGAACTAGTTAAATGGAACTTCACACCTAGCCCTAAATTGAGAAGAAAAGAGTAAGATTAAAGAGGGATCATTTCTCTCAATGGAATTTTTTTTTTAAAGAATCATGCTTCTGATGGATTTAAGTCACACTCTGTCAAAACATATCCTCTATGTACATAGATATACATAGTGTATCTCATCCTAAAATGAGATATGGAATTCATTTTATATTATTTGCCTGTAATTTCTCAAGCATTGACATTATTTCTGTAACTGACCTCTATTTTACTTATATTTGAAAATCAGAGTTTTGAAAAAAGGATATGCTATGATCTCATATCATTCATTTCTAATCAGCTATCAGCATAGGGAAAAATTACTTTTTAAGATAAATTTCAGGCCATTCCATCTGAGCAATAAATAATGATGATCTCAACACCTAACTTCTAATTATCTCTTTAGAAAATAGGAGTAAAAAAATTATAAGTAAGAAAACCAAGTGCAAAGATATATGTCTCAAATTTACATGATCGTGTCTTCAGGTCAGCCTAATCAAATGGGAATAAATTTTCAAAACATGGTGGCTAGAATGGAGCTGGGAGAAAGCCTCAGCCATTTACCTTTACAGTCAGTGCAAAGCCTGCCAGTGGTCCTTCTCTCTATATACTTCTTTCTTCATCCAGTTCTGTCCTGAATGTACCTTCAAAAATCTTGTGTTGTCTGAGCACTCTAAGAGTGAGAAAATCTATAATGTGGCAAATAAGACTTTATAAAAATTTTGCCACAGCAACAGTTCCAACTTTCTACACTCTCCTGCAGAAATCTGTCACTCCCCATTAAGAAGGAAAGTTTATTCCCCATTCTCTCAACTGCCTGGACCAAAAGAATGCGGTGGCTTTTGATGACAGCTCGTCAAAGATGATATGCTTTTATGATCCTATCATTCACCATGCTTGCCCCTTTAACCCAGCCACCGTGCTGTAAGGAAGCCCAAATTAGTGCTTACAGAGAAGCCCGTATGGAGCTGAACTAAGACCTCTGACTAGTAGCCACATGAGTGTTTGGAAGCTGATACTCTAGCCTCAGTCAAGCCTTCAGTTGACTTCAAACCCACTTGACATCTTGACTGCAGTCTCATGAGAAAGCCTGAGTCAGAACTCCGCCTCCCCCCCGCCCCCCCAAAAAATGTTTGTTGTTTCAAATCACTAGATTTTGGAGTAATTTGTTATGCAGCAGATACTGAACTGATACATCTTCCTGTCAGGGTTATATGAATGAAGGGCAGTGACCTTTTGAACATACATAAGACCAGAAGCAAAGCATATAAAAGGAAAAGACCCAAAGAAAGTGGTGAAGAAGAAACAAACAAAAACAGCAACCAGAGAAAGAAAGGAATTGTGGTTTTCATGGTATGCTTTAAATAAGTCATGGAGCTGAGGGCAATTAACACTATAGTCTGTTGTCTGCGGCTGCTGAAAGCTCCTGAATTACATGTTCAGGGATCGTGCTTCATGCTGCTGCTGCTGCTGCTGCTAAGTTGCTTCAGTTGTATCTGACTCTATGCGACCCCATAGATAGCGGCCCACCAGGCTCCCCCATCCCTGGGATTCTCCAGGCAAGAACACTGGAGTGGGTTGCCATTTCCTTCTCCAATGCATAAAAGTGGAAAGTGAAAGTGAAGTTGCTCAGTCATGTCCAACACTTAGTGACCCCATGGACTACAGCCTACCAGGCTTCTCTGTCCATGGGAGTTTCCAGGCAAGAGTACTGGAGTGGGTTGCCATTGCCTTCTCCATCTTGTTTCATAAGACTTCCCAAAAGAGACCAGTGTGTAAGGGAGATCAGAAAATACTCTGCCCTTTTAAGTATTGTAAATGAGTCAGTGGTAAGTTCAGCTTCAATAACATATATTAAAGTTGCTGTAGTTAAAAAGTTCCCAGCTGGATCTTGGGAGTGGGTGGGCCATATGCCACAAGGCCAGCCACCACTTATCCCCTCCCCTTGCCTCATGCTGTCCCTTCAATGCTCTTAGCTGAGTGTCCCATGGGGCCCGACATACTTACTTTGAAATGAGGCAAAGGACATTTAATAATTAGAATTTTTGCAGCATAAAGCAAGTCAATTTTCATACTTCTGATAATGCTTTCTTGTTTTTCTAAATGACTTTTATGAAAATCTTATGACATGAATGCCAGCAAAAGTGCAGAAGAGATCTCATCCTTATTTCAAATGTTCTCAGGACCTTTGCAACAGGGGAATGTGCCAGTGTATAAGCACTGACCTTTAGCAAATCCCAGCAATGATTTCTATGACATTCTGGGGCTTATTAAGAATAACAAGCAAAATCTGAGTGAGTGAAAGAAACGGTGATGCCAAATCTTGGGCTTTCTTATGAAATCCTTGAGATCATACATATTTCAGAATTCAGAATTTCCTCGACTTTAGAAACATAATCTGTGTATATAGCAGAACCCCCAAATCAACAATGGTAATATTTCCATGTAAAAATGAATGGATATTAAAATGAAATAAAGTGTAAATACCTTCTAATCTGTTCAGGTCAACTTTTTTTTTTTTTTTCCAAATAAGTTTTAGCACAAAAGTTTTGAAAATATTTCAGTATTCAGATCTTTGGGGATTTTAAAATTGCAGGTAGAGGATGATGGACTATAATGATAAAACATATACTATTTGTAGTTTTAATTTGTGCCAGTCATTATGTTAATCTTCTTTGATCCTTCCATCTCCCCTGTGAAAAAATGATAAAATTGAGGAACATAGCAAGTGAGTAACATTTCCAAGGTCACAGGACTAAGTGGGCTGATTTGGGTTCTATCTTGAGCCAGACTTCAAATCTGCTGCCTTAACCTCTCTACCATATTGCAAGGGATACAAGTTTTTTCGTTTGTTTCTTTTAACATAAGTAAGAACAATGTTAAAGATTTTGGGAAAAATTGCTTATAATTTACTATCCTGACAAGACTTATCACCTTTAAAAATTTTGTTATAGGTCTTATACCAGGATAAACCCTCCAGAATAGCTGCAGAAAGTAGCAATTTCACAGTAGGGGTGTAGGCAAATTGCCAGCATCCAGTGGATCATATAAAAAGCAAGGGAAATCCAGAAAAGTATCTACTTCTGCTTCATTGACTACGCTAAAGCCTTTGACTGTGTGGATCACAAGAAACTGTGGAAAATTCTTAAAAAGATGAGAATACCAGACCACCTTACCTGTCTCCTGAGAAACTTGTATGCAGGTCAATAAGCAACAGTTAGAACCAGACATGGAACAACAGACTGGTTCAAAATTGGGAAAGGACTACATCAAGGCTGTATATTGTCACCCTGCTTATTTAACTTGTATGCAGAGCACATCATGTGAAATAATGGGCTGGATAAATCACAAGCTGGAATCAAGATTTCCAGGGGAAATATCAATAACTTCAGACATGCAGCTGACACCACCCTTATGGCAGAACGGGAAGAGGCACTAAAGAACCTCTTGGTGAAGGTGAAAGAGGAGAGTTAAAAAGCTGGCTTAAAACTAAGCATTCAGAAAACTAAGATCATAGCATCTGGTCCTATCATTTCATTGTAAATAGACGGGAAACCAATGGAAATAGTAACAGGCTTTATTTTTTGGGGCCCCCAAATCACTACAGAGGGTGACTGCAGCCATGAAATTAAAAGACACTTGCTTTTTGGAAGAAAAGCTATTACCAACCTAGGCAACATATTAAAAAGCAGAAACATCACCTTGCCAAAAATTTGGTCTAGTCAAAGTTGTGGTTTTTCCAGTAATCATGTATGGATGTGAGAGTTGGACCATAAAGAAGGCTGAGTGCTGAAGAATTGATGCTTTTGAACTGTGGTGCTAGAGAAGACTCTTGAGAGTCCCTTGGACTGCAAGGAGATCAAACCAGTCAATCCTAAAAGAAATCAACTCTGAATATTAATTATAAGGACTGATGCTAAAGATCCAATACTTTGGCCATCTGATGGGAAGAGCTGACTCATTGGAAGACCCTAATGCTGAGTAAGATTGAGGGCCGGAGGAGAAGGAGGTGACAGAGGATGAGATGGTTGGATGGCATTATTAACTCAATGGACATGAGTTTGAGCAAACTCCAGGAGATGGTGAAGGACAGGGAAGCCTGTCATGCTGCAGTCAATGGGATTGCAAAGAAACTGAAAAACAAAGAGGTGTAGGCAGGGGTAGGTCAAGGAACCATAGCTTGAGAATGAGAAAAAACAATGACTAGAAAGGAATGGGAATTATTTCCTGCACTTTTTTTTTGGGGGGGGGGGAATGGTAAGGATATAAGAAGAATAGACAGTAATAGAACCCTGAAAAGAGACTTCCTTTGTAAACACCTTTGTAAGCATGATTTCAGGAAGAAATTTAGGTTCTCCAGATAACACAGGCACAGAACTGAAACAGAGCAGGACCCTACAGTCTTTGCTGCAAAAGTCCTTAGCCTCCTTTTTGTCTGGGGAAAAGCTTTAGCCAAAGGATAAATTTAATCAGAGAAGTTAGAAAATAGAGAAACAAAGGAAAGTGGTCAAAAGAGACCAAATAATAAGATTTTGATCACTAAGCACATTCAAGGATTTTAGCTCCTTATCAAGGGTGATAGATAATATTCTAAGGCACATCCTGTTAGCTGTCACATAGATCCTGAAACTCACACCAGAGGAAGAAGTTAACTACATGATGACCAGATTGTAGCCATGACACGTGCTACCACAATTCTGAGAACTGGTCTCAGGAAATGGAAACAAATTGGCCTTGGAACTGAAGAATAATTTCTCTCTGCCTATAAAAGTTCTTGCCCCTTGATTGTTAGGGGTGGAGTGCGGGAGTCAGCCTTTGGACAGGTGTCCATCCCACCTTCCCCTAATCACCTGCATCCAATATGAAGCAAACTTTCCTTTCCACCAACTTGGCCTCTTTATTGGCTTTTGAATGGCAAGCAACCAGACCTGGGTTCAGTAATGGAACCACCTTTAAAAACAAACAAACAAACAAAAAAACCCACTAATTGGCCAACTAGCAAAGAACTGGGAAAGAGTTTCAAATCAGAGGATTTTTGGAAGTTTCAGTCATCAGAGCACAGTGCCAAAGTGATATAATGTAACAGTGGGGCTCCAGCAAATTGGGTCATTGTAGGTAAAGAATTTGCCTGCAATGTGGGAGATCTGGGTTTGATCCCTGGGTTGGGAAGATCCCCTGGAGGAGGGTGTGGCAACCCACTCCAGCATTCTTGCCTGGAGAATCCCCATGAACAGAGAAGCCTGGCGGGCTACAGTCCATGGGGTCGCAAAGAGTCGGATGTGACTGAGTGACTAAGCACAGCACAGAAAGTTATGCACCATAAAGTTGTACAGTATAATATGTGCAGATGATTTCCATCCAAGAAGCTGCTTTCCAAAATACTGGCTTAGGACTGCTGATAAGTAAAGAACCAATGGGTTGTCCTGCGTAGTTCATTGCCACAATAGCTGAAAGTGTGTGTCAGTCCCTCAGCTGTGTCTGACTTTTTGTGAACCCATTCACTGTAGCCTGCAAGTCTCCTTTGTCCATGGGATTTTCCAGGGAAGAATACTGGAGTGGGTTGCCATGCCCTCCTCCAGGGTATCTTCCCAACCCAGAGACTGAACCTGAACATCCTGCACTGCAAGCAGATTCTTTACTATTTCAGCCACTAGTGAAGTCCACACAAAAGCTGGGGACATCCTTAGACAAAGCAAAACATGTCACCCCCTTCCAATTTCATCTAGGCAACATACTGACTCATAATAGCGACATCCATGACACAAATGCCACCCATGCACAAGACTTAAAACTATCTTAAACATTTGCATTACATAGCAACTATATTGCTGCTGCCACTGTTACTGCTAAGTCGCTTCAGTCATGTCTGGCTCTGTGCGACCCCATGGACTGCAGCCCACCAGGTTCCGCCATCCCTGGGATTCTCCAGGCAAGAATACTGGAGTGGGTCATCATTTCCTTCTCCAGTGCATGAAAGTGAAAAGGGAAAGTGAAGTCCTTCAGTTGTGTCCGACTCTTCACGACCCCATGAACTGCAGCCTACCAGGCTTCTCCATCCGTGGGATTTTCCAGGCAAGAGTGCTGGAGTGGGGTGCCATTGCCTTCTCCAGCAACTATATTAGGACAAAACAAATGTCTACTTTAAACAATAGCTTCCAGAAGGAAAACCATGATGTGAGTAGTATTTTGATGTAAATACATTGGTGCTAAAAGTGAGAACTAATTTAGTTCAGACACAGGGATTGGGATACCATCAACTAAGAAGGTAAATTAACATCTTAAACATAACAGAAATAATCAAACTTTCACAGTTTGTCCTGATCAACTCCTTCCATATAGAATAGAAGCACTAAGGCAAGCAGTCAGTAGTGACTGTCAGAAAATATCTGCCACACACATTCATAAGTCCACGGTGCATGCTGTCACTTCAGCGGTGCCCAACTCTTTGTGACCCTGTGGACTGCAGTCTGCCAGGCTCCTCCCATGGAATCCCTTCCATGGGATTCTCTAGGAAAGAATACTGGAGAAAAGATGGCCATTTCCTACCCCAGGGGATCTTCCGGCCCCAGGCGTCAAACCTCTGTCTCTTCAATCTCCTGTATTGGCAGAGGAGTTCTTTACCACTAGCGCTACCTGGGAAGCTCTGTGGTAAAACCACAGATAACTGTAGGTGTTAACCTCCTGTTAATTTAAATAAAATTGCCAAGCTTTGTTTCAGAACTAGCCTGACTAAAAATTGAGACAGAAGTTCTCATTTTAGGACTTCCCTGGTGGGTGAGTGGCTGAGACTTCCAATGAAGAGGGCTCAGGTTCCAACCCTGGTCAGGGAACTAGATCCCACACGCTGCAACTAAAACCCTGTGCAGACAAATAAATTTAGAAAAAAAAAAAAAAAAAAGACAAGTATTCATTTTGAACCCTTCATCACCACCTTGCCAAGTTCTGATATGAGAATTGTCATATGAGAATTGTTTTGAGCAGTGAGATGCACAAGAGAATAAATATATTAAGCTAATTGAAGACATAGAGTGAATATCTTAGAGCTACAAAATTGGGACTCCGCTAGGCAAATAAGCACCTACATTAAACATATTGTAAATTTAACAAAAACTGTATTTTTTTCCAGTAGACTGACTTTGCTTACTTTGAATTTGATCAGAGTTGAAATTCTGAATTTTACAGCAGTGTCCTCTTGTGTATAACTAAAGAAAAATCAGCCTTAAGAGCTCTGTTTTGTAGGAATGATTACAAACCATCATACTTGGATCTGCACGGCACAGGTTTCTTTGTTTCAACTATGCTGAATTAAGTCATTAGTGGAAACTAAAAATTTAAGTTTATACATGTATAAAATTATATTAAAATGTAGGTACATATCTTTCATTACTTTCATCCTTCACAATCAGATTGAGAAAACACTTAAACTTTTTTTTTTATTGTAATACAGTTGATTTACAATGTCACGTTAGTTTCAGGTATATAGCAAAATGATTTAGATTTTCAGATTTGCATGAAATAACTTTCTCTATCCCTTCATTTTCAGTCTATTTGTCCTTCACCATGAAGTGGGTCTCTTGTGAGCAACATTTTGTAGGCTTTTATTATCCAGTTGGCCACTCTATGACTCTTTAAAATGGTTTTTGCTTTTTGGCTTCACCATACAGCAAGTGGGACCTTAGTGCCCCAACCAGGGATGGAACTCTCACCCCCCTGCACTGGAAGCACAGAATCTTAACCACTGGGCCATCAGGGATGTCCCCACTTTTGATCAGAGTGTTTAGTCCATTGACATTTAAGGTAACTATTGATAAGTATGTATCTATTACCAGTTTTAAACTTCATTTTCCAGTTGATTTTGTATTTCTTCTTTATTTCTTCCTCTTTCTTTTTCCTTTTGCAGATTTGATGGCATTTATTTCTATTAGGCTTGAGTTTTCTTGATTTTTGTGAATCTATTGTATTTCTTTGTTTCATGATTACCTGGGTTTTCAAGTATGCTAACCCCTTACTATATCTGCTTGCTTTAGACTGGTAGTTATATAAACTAAAAGTCTTCAGTGGAATTACATGTGACCATGCCAGCAAATTTGGAAAACTCAGCAGTGGCCACAGGACTGGAAAAAGTCAGTTTTCATTCCAATCCCAGAGAAAGGCAATGCCAAAGAATGCTCAAACTACCACACAATTGCACTCATCTCACGCGCTAGTAAAGTAATGCTCAAAATTCTCCAACCCAGGCTTCAGCAATACGTGAATCATGAACTTCCTGATGTTCAAGGTGGTTTTAGAAAAGGCACAGGAACCAGAGATCAAATTGCCAACATCTGCTGGAACATGGAAAAAGCAAGAGAGTTCCAGAAAAACATCTATTTCTGCTTTATTGACTATGCCAAAGCCTTTGACTGTGTGGATCACAATAAACTGTGGAAAATTCTTCAAGAGATGGAAATACCAGACCACCTGACCTGCCTCTTGAGAAATCTGTATGCAGGTCAGGAAGCAACAGTTAGAACTGGACATGGAACAACAGACTGGTTCCAAATAGGAAAAGGAGTATGTCAAGGCTATATATTGTCACCATACTTATTTAACTTCTATGCAGAGTACATCATGAGAAACGCTGGACTGGAAGAAACACAAGCTGGCATCAAGATTGCTGGGAGAAATATCAATAACCTCAGATATGCAGATGACACCACCCTTATGGCAAAAAGTGAAGAGGAACTAAAAAGCCTCTTGATGAAAGTGAAAGAGGAGAGTGAAAAAGTTGGCTTAAAGCTCAACATTCAGAAAATGAAGATCATGGCATCTGGTCCCATCACTTCATGGGAAATAGATGGGGAAACATTGGAAACCGTGTCAGACTTTATTTTGGGGGGCTCCAAAATCACTGCAGATGGTGACTGCAGCCATGAAATTAAAAGATGCTTACTCCTTGGAAGAAAATTTATGACCAACCTAGATAGCATATTCAAACGCAGAGACATTACTTTGCCAACTAAGGTCCATCTAGTCAAGGCTATGGTTTTTCCAGTAGTCATGTATGGATGTGAGAGTTGGACTGTGAAGAAGGCTGAGCGCCAAAGAATTGATGCTTTTGAACTGTGGTCTTGGAGAAGACTCTTGAGAGTCCCCTGAACTGCAAGGAGATCCAACCAGTCCATTCTGAAGGAGATCAGCCCTGGCATTTCTTTGGAAGGAATGATGTTAAAGCTGAAACTCTAGTACTTTGGCCACTTCATACAAAGAGTTGACTCATTGGAAAAGACTCTGATGCTGGGAGGGATTGGGGGCAGGAGGAGAAGGGGATGACAGAGGATGAGATGGCTGGATGGCATCACTGACTCGATGGACGTGAATCTGAGTGAACTCTGGGAGTTGGTGATGGACAGGGAGGCCGGGCATGCTGCGATTCATGGGGTCACAAAGAGTCGGACATGACAGAACGACTGAACTGAACTGAACTGATGCTATTTCACTTCCATGGAACAGAAGAGGGGAATAACAACATGTATCTGAATGCTATATATTAAATAAATTTAAAACTACGCTGTCTAGACCAAGGAGAGTTAATATTCCTTAATCTCAATTTCCACAGCAACCCACTCCAGAACTTTTACCTGGAGAATCCCATGGACGGAGGAGCCTGGTGGGCTATAGTCCATGGGGTCGCGAAGAGTTGGACACGACTGAGCGACTTCACTTTCACTTTTCACTTTCATGCATTGGAGAAGGAAATGGCAACCCACCCCAGTGTGCTTGCCTGGAGAATCCCGGGGACAGGGGAGCCTGGTGGGCTGCTGTCTATGGGGTCGCACAGAGTCGGACACGACTGACGCGACTTAGCAGTAGTAGCATCAATCTCAATTTCCACTCCAAGGAGACACTGACTTTAGAGCAGAAGGCATTGCTTTACATTAAATTTCAACCTCCCAAACACACCATGGTGACCAACAGAGAGTAATAATTCAGCATATATTCTGATGGAAAAGATATACTGACCAGCAATTTCAGGTGTAACAACTGTGTATTTATCTAGCTGTTGTTTGGTCCAGAGTGCAGTAGTCTATCCTGATCTTAAACTAGATGATCTCTGAAACACTTTTTGCCACATTTTCAGTTTTGACTTTTCTTGAGCATCTGCATCTAGAGATGCACTCTGTGCATATCCTTTCTAATAACAGCCTTTATAAAGTATATTTCTATGGCCCTTGTGTAAATGAGGTTCAGAGGTATAAACTAACTTAGGTAAGGTTATCCAAAGAGTAAACAGTGATGCAAGGACTTCAACCAAAGTCTCTGTGACTCCAGAGCTTATACATTGTCCACTATACCCACAGTGTTTTATGAACCTGCATGGAAAACAGTTACACACTGATAAGAAAACAAATGAGAAATTTTGCTATTATAATCTTAGCAATTGACCAACCTAGATAGCATATTCAAAAGCAGAGACATTACTTTGCCGACTAAGATCTGTCTAGTTGAGGCTATGGTTTTTCCAGTAGTCATGTATAGATGTGAGTGTTGGACTGTGAAGAAGGCTGAGTGCCGAAGAATTGATGGTTTTGAACTGTGGTGTTGGAGAAGACTCTTGAGAATCCCTTGGACTGCAAGGAGATCCAACCAGTCCATTCTGAAGGAGATCAGCCCTGGGATTTCTTTGGAAGGACTGATGCTAAAGTTGAAACTCCAGTACTTTGGCCACCTCATGCGAAGAGTTGACTCATTGGAAAAGACTCTGATGCTGGGAGGGATTGGGGGCAGGAGGAGAAGGGGACAACAGAGGATGAGATGACTGGATGGCATCACGGACTGGATGGACGTGAGTCTGAGTGAACTCAGGGAGTTGGTGATTGACAGGGAGGCCTGGTGTGCTGGGAGTTATGGGGTTGCAAAGAGTCGGACACGACTGAGCAACTGAACTGAGCTGAACTGAACTGAATTTACCAGAGAAACGATTGCTACTATGTTCCTTATCTGAGGGTTATATTCTCCTTCAGAGACTGTGAATGAAAGGGGAAAGGCTCAAACAGTGATGTGGAGGTTGGGAGAATGAGCACATGTGAGACTCGGGGTCTGTTTGTTTTTTTTTTTTTTCCTGAGTTTGCAGGATTAGTTTCCTGACTAGGCATTGAACCCGGGCCTCCTGTAATGGAAGTAAGGAGTCCTAACAACTGGACCATCATGGAATTCCTTTTTTTTTTTTTTTCCTTTCAGTGCCTGTTGTTTTGAAATGACAACAAAGTCAGTTGCTGCTAACAACTTGAGCATAAATTGGGTTGTTTTTCAAGTAAAAAAAAAAAGACTCGCAAGTCACAAACTTCCAATAATTTCAGTGATGCCAAGTCCACTTGGTCCATGGAGACAGTTCAGAGGAAACCAAGTTTGGGCCATGTTCTATGAAACATACATCTCATATACAGATATGCATTTAAAACTTTGGAGGAAAATACACATTTAAAGCTAGGTTATCGGGTGATAACAAGTTAAAAAGTTTAAAGTCACAAAATTTTAAGCAAAATGATTAGTCTGCTTGTATAAAAGTTTGTTGCTAAGCTACAATGTCAATTAACTATTTCAATTATGATTTGAAGTTCTCAAGCTTCCCTTAGCAGTAACAAAAATAGATATTATGTGGCTAATGAAATAATCTTCTCATAAAGTATGGAAACCTGAGACTAATTTTCTGAAACAATGTGTCCTGAAAATATTGCAACATAATGATATTAAAACATAGAGTAAGGGCCTGGTGACAATAATCTATTATTTCCTATTGCACATGGACATTTTTCAATTAAAAATGAGCTCTTGTGTAGTATGCTATATTCTTTAACATTCAGTAAAATCATTGAATATCTATTTCCTTTTTGAAATGATAACTATAGTCATTAAGCAGGTGAGTGATGAGGCAGTTATACAACCCCAGAGCTTTATATTTCTCTTTAAAGTAAAATTTCTTCATCTTTTGGTTTTAGGATCCACATTTTTTTTTGCATGAAATAAGACTGAAATTAGGATGCTTTGCTATTAATTACCCATTATAAACTGTTAAGGCATTTTAGCATTTGAATGTATATATTCCCTTCTTCCTCTTCCCCCCAGCTGGGATCTGGTCATTATCAAAATGAAATAGTAAGAGAAAAGAATTAGCAGAGCCATGCAAAATTGTCCAGTGTTTTCCAAATTACACCAGTCAGACTATATCTGAAGCAATACTTAGCAAATGACTGATGCCTCTTTCCTTAACAATTGCCCTTAGAAAGTGATAAAACGTCATCTTCCTATAACTAGTTTTGGAAATAAATATTTCATTTGTATTAAAAATGAAAAGGAATGGTGACTGTTTCTTTGCCTGGGCTTCTTCCAGGAATGGATCTTAGAACAAAGATTCCAGTACAGGTATTTAAGTTTGGATGTAATCTTACCAAGCACAGCTAGAAAAGTGGGGGAGTGAGACACAGAATGGAAGTGAGCCTATGAAGATACGATATCAAACAAATCTCCACTTTGGGTAACTTGAACCTAATTCTGTTGGAAAGCTCTGGGAACTGAGGATAGAATACATGCCTTCAGTTCAGTTCAGTTCAATTCAGTAGCTCAGTCGTGTCTGACTCTTTGCGACCCCATGAATCGCAGCACGCCAGGCCTCCTGTCCATCACCAACTCCTGGAGTTCACTCAGACTCACGTCCATTGAGTCAGTGATGCCATCCAGTCATCTCATCCTCTGTCATCCCCTTCTCCTCCTGCCCCCAATCCCTTCCAGCATCAGAGTCTTTTCCAGTGAGTCAACTCTTCACATGACGTGGCCAAAGTACTGGAGTTTCAGCTTTAGCATCAGTCCTTCCAAAGAAATCCCAGGGCTGATCTCCTTCAGAATGGACTGGTTGGATCTCCTTGCAGTCCAAGGGACTCTCAAGAATCTTCTCCAACACCACAGTTCAAAAGCATCAATTCTTTGGCGCTCAGCCTTCTTCACAGTCCAACTCTCACATCCATACATGACAATGGGAAAACCATAGCCTCGACTAGACGGACCTTTGTTGGCAAAGTAATGTCTCTGCTTTTGAATATGCTATCTAGGTTGGTCATAACTTTTCTTCCAAAGAGTAAGCATCTTTTAATTTCTTGGCTGCAGTCACCATCTGCAGTGATTTTGGAGCCCAAAAAAATAAAGCCTGACACTGTTTCCACTGTTTCCACTGTTTCCCCATCTATTTCCCATGAAGTGATGGGATCGGATGCCATGATCTTCATTTTCTGAATGTTGAGCTTTAAGCCAACTCCTTAGAGATTCCCAAAGAGAGGCCAAGAGTTGGCCTGTTTGCAGTAGAAGCAAAATCCTTAATTCCCAGGGACTTCTAGCAAACCCCATGGGCAGAAGATGACCTCGGTGAAATTGGCATAAATTATAGCAATTGGATTCCCCGTCAATGAGCAATGAAATAGTGAGGCATCATAGGCCCCAGGTGGAATTAATGCTTCTGAAAACAACTATCAGCCAATAGCCAAGGGGAACTGAAAAATACTTACGGAAGTTTTTTGCCATTCACGTGGGATTAACCCTAAGGCATATGCTGTAATGATGTTTAGGAGTCAGATCTCCACATGCCCACAGCAATAACGTCTCTTATGTTACTCTTCTAAGCTTCTTTCACTTCCTTGTTTCACTAACTTTCTCCTGGAAGCACATCCCAAATAAAATCCTTTCACTCTTCTCATCCTCACCTCAAGATCTGTTTTGGGAAAATATCAACCTGCTGCTACTGCTGCGGCTAAGTCGCTTCAGTTGTGTCTGACCCCATAGACGGCAGCCCACCAGGCTTTCCCGTCCCTGAGATTCTCCAGGCAAGAACACTGGAGGGGGTTGCCATTTCCTTCTCCAATGCATGAAAGTGAAAAGTGAAAGAGAAGTTGCTCAGGTGTGTCCGACTCCTAGCGACCTCATGGACTGCAGCCCACCAGGCTCCTCCATCCATGGGATTTTCCAGGCAAGAGTACTGGAGTGGGGTGCCATTGCCTTGTCCGAAAAATCAACCTAAGATACCAAAATTTATTTTAAATTGTGACCAGGATTTTTTAAAGTAACAACCATTTTGTAGTGAAGACAATTAAAAATGAGTAAGATTGATCTCCACTACTAGCATAAAAGTCAAATGTATCTCTTGCAGTATTTTTTCTCCAAAATGATTTACTAAATTAGTCATCTTGCTTCTTCACTCTGCAATTGTTGTTGCACTGAATACCCAAACTTGACAATTTGACAATAGTGTACTGAAGTCATTTTCTTGGCGTCTCCAAAAAGTTGACCCTGTCTGGCTCAGAACTTATCCATAGTACGGTAATTACTTCATCTGGGCTTTTCCACAACCCCTATCAACTGCTAAGAAATGTCTTTCATACTACAATTGCATCACTTTTACTGCTGCCAAATTAGTGTTCCAGTGTGTAGCTGTAATGATGTCACTCCCAAGTTCAGAAACATTTGATGATGCCATGATTCCTAAGGAATTAAATAAAATATCCTTGTCTTGAAAGTCAAAGCCTTCAAAAATTAAACTCTACCTTACCTCTAATTAGAAGCAACTTTCCAACATGTAACTCCCTACTGGACCCAACATACAGCTTTTGTGGGTGTGATGTGCTGTAAGTGGGTGTTAGGATGATCAACCATTCCAGTTTTCCTGAAACTGACTGTACCAGTGTTAGCACTGAAATTTGCATATCATGGAAAAACTTCTTAGACCCAAGCAAATCGGACATCTAGTCATCTTAGATATGAGTGTGCACTGTTACGGTGTATTTATTTTTCAAAGGATTAAGGAAATATCTATGCTAAAATAAATGAATTGCCCTACCTTGAATGATATGCAGTTGAAAGAAGAAATTTTACTTGCCAAAACACATAGTGGGAAGTATGGTACCTTATTATTTGGGTTTCCCAGTGCCTCAGTGGTAAAGAATTCAGCTGCCAATGCAGGACACACCGGTTCAATCCCTGGGTCAGGACGATCCCCTGGAGAAGGAAATGGCAACCCTCTCTAGTATTCTTGCTGGAAAATTCCATGGACAGAGGAGCCTAGTGGGCTACAGTCCATGGGGTCACAAAAGAGTTGGACATGACTTAGCAAATAGCAGCAACAGCTTGTTCCTCAGTGCATGTTCAGTCCTGTCTGACTCTTTGAGACCCCCTGGACTGTGGGCCTTCAGACTCCTCTGCCTGTGGAATTTCCCAGGCAAGAATACTGGAGTGGGTTGCCAGTTCCTACTCCAGCGGATCTCCATGACCCAGGAATCAACCTGAGTCTCTTGCATCTCCTGCATTGGCAGGCAGATTCTTTACCACTGTGCCACCTGGAAAGCCTAACAACAAACTTATTATTCATCAAAGTCAGACTCTTGAGACCATATTTCCCCCATATTCTCTAACTATTGCTTCCTAGTAAAGTACCCTCACTTCTATAACTCTCAAAGCCTCTACCTTCCTGACTTTCAATCATTTGTTCATGCTATTTCCTTGGCCACCTAAAGGCCCACACATTTCCCATCAACCTCCATCACATGGAATCCATCCTCCAAGACTCTCTGTAATGCTGCCACCTCTATGAAGTCATTCCTGATTCCCTGCCTCCAGTCTCAGGTTTAGGTTTCTCTTCATTTAAGACTTCACCCCATTTAGTTCCTTTATCACAACACTTAGAGAAATTTCATTATCTTAAATGTGAGCAAAGTTGGACAACCATATTTTAGTATATCATCACCCATTCTTCACAACATCTCTGTGAGGGCCCCTATACAAAGCGGGGATTCTTATCTTCATTAGACACTGAGGAAGCTGAGGCAGGTGGAGGATTAGGTCAGCTCTGAGTTTAGATCTCAAGCCCCAAACCTCTAATTTGAGATTTAGATATTGTTCCTTATATTTGTGTCCTTAAGCAACCCACTAGGCTTCAAATTACTTGAGCTAAAATTTGATGCATATCACCATTGTATTTTTGTAAAAACATTAAAGTAGAATCTTTAATCCTGACATTCAAATTTCTCCCTTATGTAAACTTTATTTGCTTGTGCTTATGGCTTCAAATATGCATTTTTTTCCAGGATAGCCTTCATTTGGATTTCTTGTAATTAGGTACCATATCCATTCTTTAACATGTCCCCTAAGCCAAGGGTACAGTGTTAAGACCAACTATGAGGCGGAGATATCACTATAAAAGTAATCTCTCCCATCTCGATTACCTTCAGTGATTCACCACTTTATTAATGCAGAATCCTCACATTGTGATCTGTAAGCCATCTGCAATAGAGCCTTCCATATGCCTTGTAATAAATGCTGATCCCTGTATGCCATGTGAGATTTCCTGATTCAGAAAACCTGGATGTATGGTTCAGAAATGATCATCCTTCTGGTTAAAGTTTAAACTGAACAGAAAGATTAAGCCTGGCATGCAAAGTCTTCTTAAATATGAAGACCTCATATCACCTTCTATTAGAAACTTCTACTCTTGCCTTTCTTTCATCGTATAAGTTCTGGCTATGGTCTCCACAATACCAGTGACACTCTGTATTCTTCCACACCATCCCAACCCTACTCATTCTTTCAGGCTTAACCCACACCTTGGCTCCGCTGATGGCACATCTCCCTCCTCTGAGCCATGACCACCATTGTTGCTATTGTCATGATTGCTTTGGTTGAGGCAACATGCAGCAAGCACTTACCATATGCCAGACATTCTAGTCAGTACCTTATACACAATATCTCTCTAAACTCTCACCAAAAAAGACAAACAAATAAACAAACAAACAAAAAACATTATGGGATAAGCTCTATTATTATTTGGTGCTTCCCATATGGTTCAGTGGTAAAGAATCTGCCTGCCAGTGCAGCAGATGCAAGAGACATGGGTTGGATCCCTGGTTCAGGAAGAAACCCAGGAGGCGGAAATGGCAACCCACTCCTGTCTTCCTGCCTACAAAAGTCCACGGACAGAGGAAACTGAAGGCCTATAATCCATAGGGTTGCAAAAGAGATAGGACAGAGTGACTAACCATACACATTACTACTATTTCGACTATTGAGATGTTAAAATTAAAATGAAAGTGGCTTAATGACTTGCCCAACAGGCATTAATCCTCTGTGAAGGGCAACATCAGGACACAGACCTGTGGTCTCTGATGCCAAAGCCCACACCTTTAGGGGCTACGCTGCATGCTTCCCCCAGCATCTCTACTGTGATAGGCACCCATCATTTTGATAACTGATGGTGCCAGCTCCTTGGATAGCCTGACTGGCAATAAAGTACACTGATCATTCTTACCAGAAATGATGAAATCTAAATGAGGCTAATTCTTCAAACTGTCCTGCTGGTTTGTGTCACCTTGATTTAGAAGGAGATAAGTTTATGAGCAGTCAAATGGTTTATTTCACTTCTAATAACAGAAAGGCCCACTCAGCAAACAAAGATGCAGTAATAACAAAGATTCTGAATATGTACTTTATTAGTCTAGAAAAAACAACAATGTGATAGTAGTAACAGTGATATATAACTAACAACATGTATGAAAGCCACTATAAGCCACGCACTCTAATTGGCCACATTGTGCACCATTGGTTGGTTGGTGTGCTCAGTCGTGTCTGACTCTGTGCTATCTGATTTAATTCTTATAAGAATCTTAACAAGTAGGCACTATTATCATCATCCCATTCTATAGATAAGGAAATCTAGGCACAGAGAGGTTAAACAGTCTGAACAAGGCCACTTGGCTAACTGTAGTAAAGCAATTACACAGATTCATACCTTGGTGTATGACTCTTGGTATACTCATACCCTGGTAGCTTAACTGGTAAAGAATCTGCCTGCAAGGCAGAAGATCCCACTTTGATTCTTGGGTTGCAAAGATCCCCTGGAGAAGCAAATGGCTACCCACTCCAGTATTCTGGCCTGGAGAATTCCATAGACTGTAAAGTCCATGGGATTGCAAAGAGTCAGACATGACTAAGCAACTGTCACTTCACATGTCTCGGTGTGCTTGACTTCTAGTCTCAAGCTCATTATTTTTTGCTCCATTAAGGAAAACTAAGTGTTAGTCACTCAGTCATATCTGACTCTTTGTGACCCCATGGACTGCAGCATGCCAGGCTCCTCTGTCTGTGGAATTCTCCAGGCAAGAATACTGCAGCAGGTAGCCATTTCCTTCTCTAGGGGATCTTCCTGACCCAGGGATTGAACCTAGGTCTCCTGCATTGCAGGCAGATTCTTTACCACTGAGCCACCAGGGAAACTCATTAAGGCACCAGGGAAGTCTATTAAGGCACCAGGGAAGCCCAATAAAGAAGGTTCTTTCTAAAGATTAATTTTGAACCAGTGATTAGAATTTTTTTTTTAAATTTAAATACTAGAAAAATAAACTCATTCAACTCATAAATGAATACTAGACCACAAGACTATCTGTGGATATCAAAAGAAGATTGGAACATAGACTTGCCATTCACATCAATGAATGTCAATAGCTGTAAGTTTGATTTGGCACCTAAGCATATGTATTTTATTAAAAGCCAACTTCATTTGGTTATAGAATTAAATGAGGTTGGCATTGGTCCAGGAAAGTAACTTAAATTTCAGTCTGTTAAAAATTACTTCCTCCACATAACACAAAGAAGCTATGAACACAAAATTATCCAGTAGAAGAAAAGTCTCTCAAAGACTGGCTAACAAAATAGAAATTTATTTGAGATAAAGCAAGCATTCTGTGAATTTGGCTTTACCTTTAACATTTGTACTATAAAAGGAGAGGGATAGGTAAGACGAGAAAATTTTAAAAGACAGTACTGATTTTACTTGAAATTCCTTTGCAGAATCTTTTTTCCATTTTTTTTTTTTTTCCCACTGTGGTCCCTCTCCACTTCAGGGGAGCCCATCTTCAACATCAAACATAAGTGATGGAGATCTCAAGACCTTCGGAATTTGCTTAACATGAAAATCATCCTAGATATATCTTCCAGCAAAGTTAAGATAAAATGCTATGGCAAGGCTACATCCATCACATCCTAAAACTCTCTTTTGGGAGAAGGTAGCATCCTTCTCTTCTAGAAATTTAGCATAAACATTTCCATTTCTATGGGAAATCTAAAAGCAATAAGTCAAAGTAGTAAATAGCACATAAAAGTTTTCCAATATTCTCAAGTGCTACACACACTGTATTCTTCCCATCCATCACTTTGATAAAGCTTTTTATTACTGGGTACACGAGAAAAACTGTTTTGTGTGACTGATTAAGACTACATTTTCCCTGGCTAAGGCTTTTTATAGGCTGTCTCCAGGTGGGATAACTGATCACATTCGTTAATCCACTTATTTCAGGTGGAAGCTTCAAATGGCACTACCTAATTTTAATATACCGTAAATTCGCTCTGCTCTCTAAAACTTCTGCCTCAAATGTGCTTGTTTCTTTCTCAGCTTCTTTTGCTTCTTCAATATATATATCCTGTCATTCTTGTCTCTGAATAATCTTTCCTCTGTTTATCACAGAACCATCCCTATCAGAACACTCCCAAATATGTCCTTAACTTGATTCATCTTTTCATACTTCATTTTTTATCATCATTTTCAGTGAAAGCATCCTACTCTATCTCATATTTCTTTGTTTTTCTCTATTTGACATTGGTTACTTTTGTCAATGTATGTATTATTTACAAAAATTCAGTAGGGATATGTCCTTAGGAATACATTGCATGAAAACATTAAATGCAATCAAATTTCACTTTTATTTTTCATTTTCAAAAAAATCAAAAGCTCAAGTATTAACCTGCACATAAAAGTTGTTGCGTTTTCAGGCAGCCTCTCATGAGTCCTCCAGTATATGGGTCCATATAATGGTAAGGAGGGGAGGTATATGCGCACTTGGATCCCCAGAGGGAGATATTAATAATAGATATTCAGTTTTTGTGGAATGTTCAGAGACAGAGTGACTTATCTCTCTACATTCCCAGTTTTCAATATTGTGTCTGCTTTGGGACAAAAAGGGAAAATTATATTTAATACATGTCTAGTTTCTTAAAGCTTTTAAAGTTATATGTGAGTTTAGAAGACTTAGCTAGAGTATATAAGTAACTTAAGTCAGACACAACTCAGTGACTGAACAACAACAACCTACAAAGCCAAAATACTTCAGAAATAAAAACTAGCCTATTGCAAGCGCAATTCATTATTTTCAAAGTCAATATTGGTTTGGAATAGAGCTGAGCTATTAACCTTGGTTTACCTCTTTTCAGTTTTTGTTTGTATTTTCTTAAGGTTTTTTTTTTTTTTTTTCCTGGTGTGGGCCATTTTAGGGCTTCCTAGGTGGTGCTAGTGGTAAAGAACCTGCCTGCCAATGCAGGAGACATAAGAGATACAGGTCCTATCCCTGGGTAGGGAAGATCCCTGGAGGAGGCAACCCACTCCAGTATTCTTGCTTGGAGAATCCCACGGACAGAGGAGCCTGGCCGGCTACAGCCCATAGGGTCGCAAAGAGTCGGATAAGACTGAAGCGACTTAGCCTGGGGTCAAATTTGTTAAAATATTGCTTTTGTTTTGTTTTATGTTTTGGTTTTTTGGCCATGATTTATGTGGGATTTAGCTCCCTAAGAATCAAGCCTGCACACCCTGCAATGGAAGGTGAAGTCTTAATCATTGGACCACCAGGGAAGTCCCATCTTACCTCCTTTCTTGTCATACCCATCAACCAGTCCTGTGACTGACTCCCAAAGGCCAACCATTGGAGTCACTATTATGGTTTCTAATTATATAAATAATTTAAAAAAAATCTATGCCCGGTCCTCATCCCAGATCAATTAAATTAAAATCTCTATAGGTGTTAAGTGGCCCTAGATGTTTTTAAAACCCCTCCAGGGGATTTGCTAATCAGTTGGAACGGAAAACTATTGATCTTGACAAGGGACTCATCTATATGATCCCTCACCCATGGGCATATTGACTGAAGATTTAGTCAGTTGATTCTTTGAGTCTGGAAATTCAAAGATAGAGAGTCTCAATAAGTAAAACCCTTCATATTTAGGAAGAAGAGTAGAGATGTTATTAGGCTGCAGAAGACAAGTTTTGGGGAAAAGCAACTCAAGTATAAAAAGCCACACACACACAAAAAAAGCATGAAAGCTTTCTAAAAAGCATGAAAACTAATCACCCAACTCTGTCTTCACAGAAAAATACAATTTATCTTTCGAAAGGGACTCATTAAATTATTTAGAATTAATCAGATGCTTTAAACTATTGTCAAATGGTGAAGACTAATCACAGTTTTTAAAATAATGACAAATTATTGAGTAGGTGATGTGATATTCTACATGCTATCTTATTAACTATTCAAAATAAATTATACATGATAGATAATAGTTTTATGTTGCATGCTCAGTTATGACCCACTCCTTAGGACCTCATGGACTGTAGGCCTCTTGCCTCTTTCTGAGGCAAGAATACTGGAGTGGATTGGTATTTCCTTCTCCAGGAGATCTTCCCAACCCAGGGATTGACCTGCATCTCCTGCTTTGCAGGCAAAATCTTTACCACTAGCGCCCCCTGGGAAGCTTGCGGATAATAGTTAAAGAAGCAGGAGTTCAGAGAAGCTGAGCAAATTACTTCAAATCAAATGGATGAATAGCTAGGTCTATCCACTTTTCCACACTTTGCCTACCTGGGAGACATTTTAGTCCAGTTGGAGGAAGTATTGATTGAGAGGCTTTTCTAGACTTAATTGTGATAGAGAGAAAGGAAGGGAGGAAGGAAGGAAACGAGACAGAGACAGAGAAAATATAAGGCAAAATGTGAATGTAGAAAAAGGAAGCTATAGAAAAAAAAAAACTGAGAAAAGAATTTTATGCTTGGTCAAGCTGGCTAAGACTGGAATGAATTTAATTAAGGGAATGGAATATCAAAGTAAGCTGTTGCAAAATTAGAATTCGATTTTCTCTCTCTGTTAAGAAGACAAAAGTCTGCTCTTGATAAAGAAATTGTAAAAGGATTTTCTTTACTTTCTAGTAGTCTGCCTAAAAAGCAGGGGTTTTATGTTTAACCCAAATAATTTCCTGTGCTGTTTTTATCAGGTCTTTGATTACTTAAACTGAGTCTTTTCACTAGTACAAGAACTAAGTTATTTTTTAACAAGTATTTAACTTTCTGTATTGCCTTAGAAGTCTTTGTCACTTTGATTAAACGGATAGCTAACAATGGTTTCAGAGTGACCTATGGTCCTATTTGACCAAAGTTTTAAAACCATTTGAAACCTTTGACAAACTTTCTCAAATCAAATTCTAAGTGAAGTCCTTTTGACCTCAAGCTAATTCTAGGATTTTCAGAGAGTCTCTGAAGTATCTGAATGAGAAATATTAAACTAATTATCCTTTTTGGCTTGTTAACTTACATAGGAAGCACTGTCAAATAAGTGATGATAAATCTTCTTGGGTTATATTGTATGGATTGTCAGGAAGGAAGAAATTTTCCTCTACCTTTCTAGGTTCTTCTGACTTGGCTAAGAATTATATTGACATGAGAGAGATTAACAGGAGAAAACTCAAACTAGAGTTGAATAGAATGTATACATGGGAGAGACCCAGAAAAATTGAGTAACTTGTCAAAATGGCCAAAACCTTCACCTTAAATGTCATCCTCAGCTAACACCAAAAGAGGATGTTGAGGATGGAGAGAGTCCATTTGGGAACATTATCAGGAAAAGCACAGTCAAGGATAAGGTTGTTGCGCAGATTTCAATCACTGTCTTCTATGTTGACCAGAGTTTGATCATCCTCTTCCCTCTGGTACAGTGAGGGAGACAAGCCTACAAATGGAGACTTTTCTTACAAGTATAAAGGCTTCTTTCAAAAGGGTAACTCCTACTTGGTTTTCAGATTTTTTTCTCAGATTTTTCTTTTTCTTAAAAAGTAACCAGTTTAACTAATATACTAAAGAGATACATTTTGGGGTAGCAAATTCTATTCCCCTACAAAGATGAATGTTGTTAGTGTAAATGTGCTATACAATATATGGTTTTACTAAAATTTGAATATATATGGGTATAATGTTATCCTGGAGGATGAAATGGCAACCCACTTCAGTATTCTTGCCTGAAAAATGCTATGGACAGAGGAGTCTATTGTTGTTAGGAATGTAAATTGGTGCAGCTATTATGGAGAACAGAGTGGAGGGTCCTTAAAAAACTAAAAATAGGACTACCATAATCCAACATATCCTACTCTTGGGCATATATCAGAACAAAACTATAATTCAAAAACATATATGCTATATAATATTCATTGGAGCACTGTTTACAATAGCCAAGATATGGAAACAACCTAAGTATCCATCAAAGGAGGAAAGGATAAAGAAGATGTGGCATATATGTATATAGAGGTGGTGGCGGCAGCGGTTTAATTGCTAAGTTACGTCCAACTCTTTGTGAGCCTATGAGCTATAACTCTCCAGGAACCTCAGTCCATTGGATTTCCAGACAAGAGTACTGGAGTGAGTTGCCATTTACTTCCCCAAGGGATTTTTCTGATCCAGGGATCAAACCTGGGTCTCCAACATTCCTGCCAGTCTCTGGAAGCCCAATATTCATATGTATATATACACATATATATATTCATATGTATGTTTATATATAATATTCATATACATATATGTATATATAGCTGGCTCAGTCGGTAAAAGAATCTACCTGTGATGCAAGAGCCTCAGGAGACGTGGGTTCAATCCCCGGGTGGGGAAGATCCCCTGGAGTTAGGACATGGCAACCTACTCCAATATTCTTGCCTGGAGAATTCTATGGACAGAGGAGCCTGGTAGGCTACAGTCCATAGCATTGCAAAGAGTAGGACACTACTGAAGCAACTTAGCACAGATGTATAAGAATACTACTCAGACATAAAAAAGGATGAAGCAATACTATTTGCAGCAACATTTATGGACTTAGACATTATCACACTGAGTGAAGTAAGATAAAGACAAATATTATATGATATATACATGTGGAATCTAAAATATGATACTCATTTGTATCATGGTGCTGTGTCTTATATTTAAGTCTTTATTTACAAAACAGAAGCAGACTCGCAGAAAAAGAAAAGAAACATGTTTATCAAAGGGGAAAGTGGGTGGAAGAGGAATAAATTAGGAGCTTGGGGTTACTAGATACCAACTATTATATGTAAAAAAATAAATAGTAAGGTCCTACTCTACAGCACAGGGAATTATATTAAATATCTTTCAATAAACCATAATAGAAATCACTTTGCTATATACTGAAAACAAACACTTGTAAAACAGCTATACTTTAATTAAAAAAAATTTAAAGCCATGGAGAAGTGATTTGGCAACATGATTCTAAAATGCATATGGAAACTTAAAGCTGCTAGAATAACAATTATAGAACCTTAAAAAAAAATTAAAAAATAGATGTAAACTGCCAGGCCAAACAGTCATTAGTTCTTTTTAAAGTATGCTTTTATACTCTAAGAAAGGAATATATCATTAGATTTGAATATTCTTTGAAAAGTACCAGAGCATTTTATAGGAATATTTCACATTTTAAAGTAGCTTGATTAAGGAAGCAGACTATTAAAATATAAATGATTTAGGAATAAGATATTATAATTATGGCACAACAAAGGTGAAAATACATATCAGGTAGCTTATACAATTAATAAATTGATATTCCTCTTCAGACTTCTTGAATTCCTAAGTAATCCAATATTTGTTCTATATTTTTGATTATCTGTATAAATTGATAGTTCACATAATCTCTGATGATACATCCATATTCTTAAGTGCCTATGGGACAGTTGAACCTGAAATATTCTTCAGCAAAATGCTATTCCTTAAACCAAAATTTGAGCATATTAGTGTTTCTTTCTTTCAAAAAATAAATCTGCATATGTTATAAATGATTTATATGAGTTTAAACATATCTTGGATATATGTTTAAACAAAAAAGAGAAAATGTTTTGAAAAATCACAAGAGAGCGATGAAAAAAACCTAATTATTTAAGGCAATGTAATACAGAGTGGTGCTAGTGGTAAAGAACTTGCCTGCCAATGCAGAAGACTAGACGTAAGAGATGAGGGTTTGATCCCTGGGTCAGAAAGATCCCCAGGAGAAGGGCATGGAAATCCACTTCAGTATTCTTGCCTGGAGAACTCCATGGACCGAGAAGCCTAGCAGGCTACAGTTCATGGGGTCGCAAAGAGTCAGACACGACTGAACCGACTTAGCTTGCATGGAGTAATACATGTAACAGATATTTAATAAAAAAACATATCTCAGAATTTTGGTGAATAGACGTGGGTTACTGAAATTAAAAAAAAAATTTTCTACTATTTTCTTCTATATATTATGATTTATTTTTATTATAAATATATATTATTTTGTAATCAGAAGACAGAAGACATATCCAGTGGACTATTGAACAATACACCAGCTGGGAGGTGCCAATCTTTTGTGCAGTCGAAAACCCTTATATAACTGCATAATTGGTCCTCTGTATCTGCAATTCTGCATCCCTGGATTCAAGCAACCTCCAGATGATGCAGTACCATAGTATATATTTAGTGAAAAAAAAATCTGCCTGTAAATGGACCTTAACAGTTCAAACCCATGTTGTTCAAGGGTCAGCTATGGATACATAAAGCTGATATTAATTTTCCTAGAATATCTTAACAATTTCTATCTGAAAGAGTTTAGAAGCTTTATATTTAGTTGAAGTTAATTTAATTTTTAATTTTTATTTTTTGGCCACTTTGTGAGACATGAAGGATCTCAGTTCCCTGCTGCTGCTAAGTCACCTCAGTCGTGTCCGACTCTGCGCGACCCCATAGACGGCAGCCTACCAGGCTCCCCTGTCCCTGGGATTCTCCAGGCAAGAACCCTGGAGTGGGTTGCCATTTCCTTCTTCATTGCATGAAAGTGAAAAGTGAAAGTGAAGTCATTCAGTCGTGTCCGACTCTTCGTGACCCCGTGGACTGCAGCCTACCAGGCTCCTCCGTCCATGGGATTTTCCAGGCAAGAGTACTGGAGTGGGGTGCCATTGCTTTTTCCGTCAGTTCCCTGATCAGGTATTAAAACTGTGCACCTTGCGGTGGAAGCACATTCTTAAGCACTGGACTGGCAGGGAAATCTCAGTGTACATTTTAAAGTTAAGTATTTGTTTGAAACAAAACTCTTCACTTACCACTATTTTTGCTAATTATTTTTCTATTCCCCTAAAATATAAGAAACTAAAATCTTTATATTAAATAGCTCACTATTCTACATGCACTTTTGTAGCTAAAGAATTCTCATAGAGAGGAGCTAAAAGATAAGAACTTAAAGGAATTAAATGTTTATACATCTTGTATTTTGCCTGCTAGCAACATATCTGAAAAGTGTGGAAGTAATTGGAATTCAAATGATTTATACCCTTTTGCTCCAGTTCACATTTAAACAAGTAATTGACCTGCTGTCACTTCCTGTCTTCTCACCTCTGACAGAATCTCTGAATTGGTAACAGATTTTTATGTCATCTATTTTTATGTTCTGCTTATCAAATGGAAGGACAATGAAGTTACTCTGAAATGGTTAGAGACATAAGGAAAAGTGAGAGGTAAAATAACATAACATTCTGCATTCAAAGTATTGAGGATTAAGCATTCTACCTGCTGGCACCTCACAGGTATTGTATACAAAAATTCTGTGCCCTTTTATTTGCAAAATTAAAAAAGACAAAACTTTCTCAAGAAGCATTAGTAAGTGGAAAGTTAGTGGAAATATTTGCCACCTTTTAATAATCTTTCTAGACTAGGTTCTAGAAAAATATAAAAGAAATTTAAGAAGTTTCTTATAAATTATATTGTTTAGGTTGCCCCAGATAGAAATAACTGCTTCAGTATTTTATTTTCATGTTCTATTTTTAACACCACAAAATGTTCTTCATTTATTCAACACATGGAGTTTTAGCATCAGATAAAACTGAAACATACCATTAGAAAAAATAGTTGGATATAAAAGAAGCATAAAATACTTTGTATGCCCTAAATATGTTAACATATTTTTAATGATAAACTGAAACCACCTTATGAAAGGGTTTTTAATCAAATGGTTTGTGAAACATTCTCTTTCAATCACTGGTGTTCAATAATATTTGATTAATGCTAATCTAGCTGCATATAGACATAAAAATTTATCTTATTGAAGTACAGTTGATTTGCAATCTTGTTAATTTCTTCTATACAGAAAAGTCATTCAGTTATACAAATATAGACTTTCTTTTTTAATATTATTTTTCATTATGATTTATTACAGGATATTGAATATCATTCTTTTGTGCTATACAGCTTATATAGAATGGACACAGTTTATCCATTCTATATAAGATAGTTTGTATTTGCTAATCCCAAATTTAGAACCCATTTCTCCCCGATCACCCCTTCTTCTTGGCAACCACAAGTCTGTCTTCTATGTCTTTGAGTCCATTTCTATTTCATAGATAAGTTGTGTCATATTTTAGATTCCACATATAAGTGATGTCTCAATATTTTTCATTCTTTCACTTCACTTAATATGATAATCTCTAGGTTCATTCATAATGTACAAACAGCATTATTCCCTTCTATTTCTATGACTTAATAGCATTCCTTTGTATATATGTACCACATTTCTTTCATCTATTCATCTCCTGATGGGCATTTATTTAGGTTGCTTCTATGTCTTGGCTATTGTGAATAGTGCTGCTATGGAGGATCACATACATTTCTGAATTATAATTTTGTTTGGATATATGCCCAGAAGTGGGATTGCTAGATCATATGGAAGTTCTATTTTTAGTTTGTTAAGGAAACTCCATACTGTTTTCCAGGCTTCCCATGTGGCAATAGTGGTAAAGAACCCACCTGCCAATTCAGGAGACATAAAAGATGTGGGTTTGATCTCTGGGTCAGGAAGAGCACCTGCAGGAGGGCATGGCAGCCCTTTCCAGATTCTTGCCTGTAGAATCCCATGGACAGAGGATTCTGGTGGGCTACCGTCAATAGGATAGCAGAGAGCCGGGCACGACTGAAACAACTGAGCATGAAGCACATACTGCTTTCCATAGTGGTTGCAACAATTTATATTCCTACCAACAATATAGATGCGCTCCCTTTTCTCTACACCCCTTCCAGAATTTATTTGTAGATATTTTAAAGTTGCCATTTTGACTGGTTTGAAGTGGTACCATTATATTTTTGATTTTTGTTTCTCTAATAGTTACCAACGTTGAGCATCTTTTCATGTCCCTATTGGTCATCATAAACAGACTTTTGAGAATGCAAATTCATACTGAAATCCTTAAGACTCATGGTGAATTATTTTAAAATCTACTTTAGGTATCTGTAATGGTTTTTGTCATCATAAGATTTTTTTCCTTTTCACTGGATTTACTAAGTTAGAAATCATTATTGCAAGATAATTTTTCCCCAAGATCATTGAAATTATGCTGTGAACCAAATAAAAAAAGAAACTCTGATTTCTGGACTTTTTTGTTGTTGTTGTTTGGCCATGTGGCAAGTGGGATCTTACTTCCCCAACCAGGGATGGAACCTGTGCCCGGTATATTGGAAACGTGGAATCTTAACCATTGAACTGCCAGTGAAGTCTCTGGATATTGCATTTTGCAGAATAACAACTGACTTCATGGGAATCTGAAACTGCAATAAAAAACACTGAGACTCTGTCCAACTAACAGTAAGATTGGAGTCTTTTTGATACCATTTAACAGATGAAATAGGTGGGTTCCATACACAGATTTTTAAAGGTAACCATTTTTAGACATCAAAATGAATAGTATATATAATCATTACCAGGAGAAGAGGATGACAGAGGATGAGATGGCTGGATGGCATCACTGACTCGATGGACGTGAGTTTGAGTGAACTCTGGGAGTTGGTGATGGACAGGGAGGCCTGGTGTGCTGCAGTTCATGGGGTCACAAAGAGTTGGAAACGACTGAGCAACTGAACTGAACTGAACCAAAAAAATATGTAGGCTGCTCTATGATTTGTATTCCATATTATTGATAGTAGACATTGAAACAGCTTTCATTGGGTTTTAAAGAATATCCTATGTTTCTCATGATGTATACTTTAGCGCAGATTGGAAAAGAGCAGGTTAGTATAAACTTTATTTCCAGTTTTTCAGAAGTGAACTTTCAAATGAGAACAAATGACTTACGTGTGATAGGAAATGGAAAGCGGACATTAAACTCACATTTCTGATAATATTACTATCTAAGTCCTGATCAGTAATTTCATTTACTCCTCTTTTACTAGGTAATTTTAAATTTGAAGTGGATTTTGTTTATATTATCAGATATCAGCTTTTAGAGATGACTGATATGTAATGACATAATGAAATAATTAAAAATCTTAGTTATAAACAATTTTTTCCTTGTTGACTTTTCCTATAAATTGTACACTTTCTAAATAGTATACTGTCAAATTATTTTATAGTGGAGATCAAGTTTTAGGGAAAAAACATATTTCATAACTTTAACAGAATTTAAAGACTCTGGAAAACAAAGCAAACTTACAGGAGTCATCTGTGAAACACTTATTTATACATGAATTTATTTATTTTTCAAAATAATTATTGGACATCTATAAGCTGCCTATGCTAGACATAGAGAAAAAAGGATGAATACTGTTTTGTCCTTGAATAGCTTATGCTTACCAAGGGAAAAGAGATTTGAAAAGAATCATAGGCATTATAGCATATAGTGATTTATGACTTAGAAAATTGTTCAAAATGCTGTGAGAATACAAACCATAAAAAGAAAAAAGAAGAAAGGACTGATTTTACTTGGTTGAAATGAAAGTGTCAGGAAAGGTTGCAGAGAGATCGTCTTGAATGGAGTCTTGAACACCCTGCCAAATAAATCTTAAGCAGAAAAGCAAGATATAACCGAGCTATTTCAGACTATACGTATGGAGAACATTGCAGCTCAATATCAAGGAAAATTCCTCTCGGTCCATAGAAAAAGTCCATAGCCTAAACCCAAAAGGACGTTTTTGCTTTACAAACCCAGAGCTAGAAAAGTTGTACTTTTCGGTATGTTTGTGTGAATGGGGAGGGGTGAACAATCATAGCATATTACATGCCAGAAAGCACCATAGAGTTGTATATTTCCAAATCTCACCTAATGAAGGAATATGCGAAACGAGGTGGATTTTTCTGTGAAAAGCTAGAAATTTATCCATATCCAAGAGAGATGATTTTCTAGCTTTTCATAGAAATAATCCATTTAATTTTGTCGACATGTAATAATTATTGCTTAAGCATATTATAAAATTCTGGCATATAACTTATCTAATTAAGTGGGTCTAATTCTATACTCTCAAGTCACACCGAATATATCTAAATTTTCTTTTCCGTAGGTTGTTGTGAAAGTTGGAAGTTTTCCATTGCTGAGAGACATATATTTGAAAAATGATATCTTTCTAGACATTAGCTGGCATTGTTAAATTGTTCATGTATTGCTTATGAGCTATTTTCAATTTTATCTAGGATGATATGTATCACAGTTTTCAATAATATATTTAAACTTAATTACCATAAACTATATTTTCCAAAGATGTTTTCTTCACTAATTTTTGACGTCAGAATAAATGGTTCATTCTTTCAATTTACCATTATATAATTGCTTCTAATATTGGATAGACTAAATACAGAGATCTTTAATTTTTTTTAATCCACCTATGAATAAAAAGTATTAAATTTCTAGAAACTGTTTAGAATATTTTTTAAATTTGACCCTTAAAGTTATAGGTTACTTGCCATTTAAAAAGTCAAAGTGTTCTTTCAATTTTTTTCAGGATATAAATAACAATATGTCAAGAATGTATTTGCACAGAGGAAGCAAACAATTCAAATTTAAGAACTGACTTTTATCTCCACAATTAAAGTCTTTTAAAAGTATTATCAACACTGTTTTAGGAACCAGAATTCTGAAGATATTAACCACAAATCTCGTAATAAATGTAAATATAAATGCACCCAGTTGATTATTTGACCAAAGCACAAAGAGCTGTGAATTTATAGGGGCCGTGAGGGTAGGGGCTAGAACTTCAGATAGTTGACTAAAACTTCAGTGGCAGCAATCTGCTTATAAATCAGTAAGTTTAGGTTTCAGAATCCTTCTGATCCTCAAACCAAATTGCTTAGGACAGGAGCCTAAAATTGTGAGAAGAGTGTATATTCATGATGCACTGATCTATTCAAGACACTGTTAATATGCTGAAGCCGAATGCTTTCATATATTCAAAATAAATTCTGGCCTATCTGAAAGTACTCAGAATCATTCTCCTTCAATGAGCAAACAAAACTCTGAGGCTGCTTCTCCTGGAGCAGCATTGCTCAAAACAGAAGTGTCTCCATAGACAATTAATACTTGCAATTCTGTGTCTACTTTTCTGTCTTTGAGTTTGTTTAGTCTGAAACCACTCTTTACAGTGTCAGAAATCACAAGGAATTTCTTCCGATCAGCAATACATGGGTTTCTTATACTCCAGCATCTGTCACCATGAAGCATAGCAGTCTTCCTAAAGGCCTCAAGGGAATAGCACATACATTATTTTGACTGTATTTTGAGTGAGGCTGTCCCACACAAATGCTGAAAAATTGGTAAAAACTTACTTAGTCACTGTTACATAACACTCAGGCAAAACACAGACAGAAGCTGAATTAATAAATAAAGCATACATTTGGATTTTGTTTCCTCATTAACTGAAGACTTCCACTTGCTAGGTCTTAGAGCATATAAAATATAAATTTACCTGAAAAGTTATATTACTCAAATGAGTGGAGGAAATAATGAAATATTTTGTTAACTGTTTTTTAATCAGGAAGACAATTTTCCCTTCCTTCCTCCCTCCTTTCCTTACTCTTTTTTTCTTTCTTCCTTTCCTATCCCAGCAGGAATACTAGGGAGGATTGCCACTTCCTCCTCCAGTGGATCTTCCTGACCCAGGAATCGAACCCATGTCTTCAGCATCTCCTGCATTGCAGGCTGATTCTTTACCACTGAGCCACTGGGAAAGCCCTTGGGGAAGTCTAGGGGATACTTAATATCACCAATGAGATATGATGGCTTGGGGCGGGGGAATATATCAGGAGATGAATAACCTGATAAAGCGTGATATATGCTTCTATGGGTTTAATCTTCACAATGTATCACTTTTATTTTTTGATTTAATGAAACTTGGTAGTTTTTACACATTCAAACAAAAAAGCAGAGTATCACAATATAGCTCCCATTCAGTGTACAATCATAGTTCCTAGACTGTTTAGTGTTATTATAAAGTTATAGTAAGAGGTTGGTTTGGGAATCAAGGATGTCCCCTACATGCCCATTCTGATCCCTTTCTGTGGTAACCTTGAGCAGGCATTGTGCTGAGTACAGTGGATATGTAGGTGACCTAAATTCTGAAGAAACGTAATTTCATGTAATATGGGAAAAGTATCAACGTCCACTTTGCCAAATATTGGAAAGGCACCCAATGTAACCTCATTTCTGTCACATTGCAATCAAGTTTATGATACATATTTGTGCGTATTAACCTGTTGTTGTTTAGTCTCTAAGTTGTATCCAACTCTTTCTGTGACTTCATAGACTGTAGCCTGCCAGGCAAGAATACTGGAGTGCGTTGCCGTTTCCTTCTTCAGAGGTGATTCCTGCATCTTCTGCACTGGCAGATGGGTTCTTTACCACTGAGCCACCAGGGAAGCCCATGCATATCAACCTAGGTTAAGAATATAAATTGTGGTCCTATGATAGAACATTTTCTGAATCTTTAACAAATATTAAACAGTTAATAGACCTTAATGTGGTTGAAGCACCTAATAATCACACTCATAATGAGTCTGTTCACATACTGATACTCTTGTTCACATAAAGCATGCAAGTATTTTATCCTTAATGGAGGCATAAGTTATGCTGGAGTCTATGATAGATCATGGTAATTAATCTCAAAAAAATTTAAAAAAATAAAAATAGCTCGAAACCTTCCTTACCAATGTATCTGTACATGGATCTCACTCTTTTAATACCCAAGAACCAGATTAAGAATAAATAGCTCCATTCTGTCATGTATGTCTTTTCTTCGCGCTCCAAAATAGAAAAAGAAAATTTGAGGTTTATGAAAGAGAAAATACTGTTTTACATCAGTGATAACTGTTAGAATATGGAGTAGAAAGGAACTTTATATATACATTTTTACATGTATAATTTACACATTGAGAAGAATCTGGAAGCATAGTTCTAACTAACATTTTCTCCAGGGAATAATTTTGTAACAGAAAATGATGTACCTTTTTGATGTTAATTTAGTATGTATGCAATTCCTACATGTAAATTTGTTTTAACAGATTAGACTTAATTTTTTTAAACTTTCTTTCCTTCCTAAGTTTCCCTTCTTTTTTTTTCTTTTTCTTTTTCGAGTCTGTCCCAGCTACTAAATCAGAAACATCTCCAAAGGGACGTTGTGAAAATTGTTAAGAATCTTACACCAGTCTTTAAAATATCACACAATAGACCCATACAAATATAGACTACTGATCTTTAACAAAGGAGCAAAGACAGTACAAGGGAGCAAAGATAGTCTTATCATAAAATGATGCTGAAACAACTGGACATTTATGCACACACACACAAAAATCTAGGCCAGAATTTATTCCCATCACAAAAAAACCCTCAAAATTAATTATAGAACTAAATATAATATGCAAAATTATAAAGCTCCCAGAATTTAACATAATAGAAAACCTGTATGACCTTGACTTTGGTGGTGACTTTTAAAATACAACATGAAAGACACGATCCACGAAAAAAATAGTTAATAAACTGAACTTCATTAAAATTCAAAACTTATGCTCCATGAAAGACAATGTCAAGAAAATGAAAAGACAAGCCATAAACAAGGAACAATGTTTGGAGCACACATATCTGATAAGGGATTATTCAAAATAAACAAAGAACTCAACACAACCTGATTCAAAAATGGACAAGTATATATGTACAGATGGTAAATAAACATATGAAAAAATGCTCAAGGTCATATGTCAGTTAGGGAAATGCAAAATAAAACAACAGTGAAATACCACTACCAAACTATTAAAATGGCTAAACCAAAACACTGACAACATCAAATACTGATAAGAGTGTGGAACAACAGGAACTTTCATTCATTGTTGATGGGAATGTAAAATGGTAGCATCACTTTGGAAGACTGGCAGTTTCTTATAAAACAAAACATAAACTTACACAGGATTCCAAAATTTCACTTATTAGTATTTACCTAGATGGTTTAAAAATGTATGTCCACACAGAAACGTGTACATGGATGTTTATAACAGTTTTATTTATCACTGCCAAAACTTAGAAGAAACCGAGATGTCTTTCAGTATGTGGGTAAAGGAATAAACAATGGTACATCCAGACAATGGAATATTATTCAGTACTAGTGGTCATGACTGTGTAAGGCGTTATTGATTTGCTTGCTTTCCTTAGATACCACTAATATGAAATAACGTGCTTAAACTTCTGTTCCTTACCCCACTTACATTAGACATTTTCTTTAAATGTTCTACTACTTAAGATGAAAATTTTAAACACCAACCTTTTCCTATAAATCCTTTCATCATTTTTCCTTGAAACATTTTTTCTTGTACCTTTAGTTGATACAGTTTTGCATTCTGTTCCATGGTGACATCTAAGTCTTCTGACTTCCTCTAAAGTTTATTTCCAAATTCGAAACAATATAGATATCATATATATTATATTTACTATAAATTATATTAGATTTTATTAAGAATATAATGCATATAAATTATACATATTATAAAATTATATGCCTATAAAAATTACTGTGCGAATTGTTTAACAGCAGTACTCTTGCCTGGAAAATCCTATGGACGGAGGAGCCTGGAAGGCTGCAGTCCATGGTGTCACTGAGGGTCGGACA